>NC_088919.1:69603799-69904262 GCF_963576675.1 Euphorbia lathyris
ACAGGGTTAGATTTCTATATTTTTATTGCTTTTTTAGTCTGTGTTCATATATTTCATCGGAACTCTCCTTATCCATCTGATTGTATCTGCTCTCTATTATTCTTTCGTTTATGCTTTTTTCGGATTTAGCAAGAGCGGAAATGGTTTATCTTATCCGTAGATCAATAAATCTACGTGGTTGCAACAAAAAAAGACTCAGATCCAAATGTTCGGAACGGTCTAAAGAATGAAGTTTGGATTGCATATGTCTTTCTACTGATTTGGATTACCGAGAAATATATTGTTGTTTTGTGTTTTTTATGCCTTTTATGGGTTCTTTTTGCTCTTTGTAGTCATTTTCATCTTTTCGTGGAACCGATTGAACTAAAAGCTCGAACTGATAGTTAAGGCACAATCATATATCTTATATTTATCTTTGACAGACATAACAATGACGTGTGGCGGAGCTGGGATTGAAATTAGGAGAAGGGGCTCCGATCCTCTAATCATTCGATTGTTTCCGTCATCGAAAATGTCACGTATTTAGAATTTAGGATTTATAATTTATATTTTGGAATTTATAATTTTATTTAAATAAATAATTGAAAATATATAATTAATAAATTACACATGGTAATATTAGTATTTAAAATCTTTCTGATAATTATGAAAAATAATAGTTTTGATTTTTCCTGTTATCTCCCAACTATATATATATATTTAGGGTAGGTGAAAATTCATAACATCTTTAAAATTATTTAAAAGGTTATTTCTTCATATGTTTTTATTTATTGATTTTTATTTCTCACATTGAAGTTATTCCATTTATGCATAATATAAATATAAATATTAAATTAATATTAAAAACAAAATAACATAATAAAATTAAGAACTAGTCCTACTAAATTTGTGATATTAATATTTTCGTAATATACAACTCATCATTTCCTAATAATTTCTGCACTCAACCTAACATAAGCTTAAAAATTCATACATATTAACAAGTTCAAAATAGTAGGAAATTAGGAAGTTGGCATTCTTCTTGGACTTGTGTTAATTTGTTAGAGATAATAATAGGTAGAGAATCGCCTTCGCCTAAGAAAGCGTACCTCAAATGACTTGGTAATTCTTTAAGTTCTAATTTAGGTGGAACTACAATTGAAGGCGGAACTGGTCCATCTTCTCGAATCAAAGGTTCTGGGTCCTTATCTTCTAGTTCCTCACTCATTATAGGTTCTATTATTTCTTCTTTTTGAACAATGTCATTTACACATTCTTCAATTAAATCAAGTTTCATACAAGCGAAATCTTCCATAGGATATTTCATCGCTTGGTTCATATCAAACTCAATCTTATCATCTCCTATTCGTAAAACTACTTTCCCTTCCGACACATCAACTAGAGCACGTCCCGTGTTCATGAACGGTCTACCAAAGATTAGCGGACAATTCACATCATAAGAAAAATCTATAATAACGAAATCGGTAGGAAAAATAAATTTGTCAACTTTAACTAAAACATCCTCAATTATACCATATGGTCTTTTAGTGGTTTGATCCGCTAATTGTAAAACCATATTGGTACGTTTGATGTCTTCTTCTAAGCCTAACTTATTAAAAATAGATAATGGCATCAAGTTAATGCTTGCTCCTAAATCACAAAGACAACTCGGGAATTCTATATCGCCCAATTTACACGGAATGGTAAAACATCCGGGATCTTTGAGTTTTGTGGGAAAATTGCTTGACACAATCGAACTGCAATCTTCAGTTAGTGAAATGGATGAAATTCCTTCCCAACTGATTTTCTTTGAAATTAAATCTTTGAGGAATTTACCATAATTGGGAATTTGCGTAATTGCATCCATAAATGTCAAATTAATATGCAAATTTTTAAGTTTGTCTAAAAATGTTAAAAGTTATTTGTCATAGTCCTTATTGCGGACTTTGTGTGGAAAAGGTGGTTTGGGTACAAAAGTTTTTGTACTAGAGTCAATCGGTGCATCTTTTTGTTTTAATGTATCTTCTTTGGACTTTGATAAATCAGTTCCAGATAAAGTCGAATTTCCGGGCATTTCCGGGCCTAAGTAGTTTTTCCCTGAACGAAGAGTGATAGCCTTAACATGCTCTTTCGGATTTTCTTTCGTATGGCTTGGAAGACTTCCCTCTTTGCGGGATGGAATTGATTTAGCGAGTTGTCCAATTTGAATCTCCAGATTATGGATGCTAGATGATTGGTTTTTAATAAGCTGATCGAATTTGTTCTCGATCCGTTTAAAACCATCGTCGTGATTACTTATTTTTCCGCTCATCGCATCAATGAATTTGTCGATTTTAGAAGATAAAGTGCTAATCGAATCTCTTGATTGATTTTGATAATTAATAGTACGATTTTGATTAGCATTAACATTATTGTTGTCTCTCCAGTTAAAGTTAGGATGATTTCTCCATCCAGGATTATATGTATTGGAATAAGGGTTATTATTTTGGTTTTGCCCTTGGACAAAATTTACCTGTTCAATTTCACTCATACCTTCGTAATCCACATCTGTTTGGATTGGTTGACCATTAGGATCACACGGTGCCATAAACCTATCAATTTTGTGCGACAAGGCAGAAAATTGGGCTTGCAACATCGCTACTGGATCAAGATTCACTATACCTTTAACTGATGATGTAGTTGAGGATGATGGTTTCGCTACTGGTATGTGTCCACGTTCCGCGGGCCACATACTGTTGTTGATTGCCATTTCCTCCAAAAGTCCTCTGTCTTGGGCAGATGTTTTCTTCATGAATAACCCTCCAGACATAGCGTTCAATGAATCTCTAGTTGTAGGATTTAGTCCATTATAAAATGTTTGCATTAAAAGTTCAGCGGGCAATTGGTGGTGTGGGCATAAACGTTGAAGTTCTTTAAAACGTTCCCAAGCCTCATAAAGAGTTTCACTATCATTTTGAGAAAAAGATGTTAACTCTTTAATGACTCTTGCGGTTTTTGCTAAAGGGAAAAATTTTGATAAAAATGCTTGGGCTAATTGCTCCCAAGTCTCAATTGATGCGGCTGGCATAGAAGTTAACCATTCTTTAGCTCAATCCTTCAAGGTAAAAGGAAAAAGGCGAAGTTTGATTGCTTCTGCAGTTACATCAGTAATTTTAAAAGTGTCACAAATTTCTAAGAAATTTGTCAAATGGGTATTGGGATTTTCATTAGGTAACCCGTAAAACGTTACATTATTTTGTAACATATTAAGCAACGCAGGCTTAATTTCAAAATGATGTGCATTAATTTGGGGTCTAACTATACTATTTGTTACACCGGCCACTCCTGGCCTAGTGTAATCCATAAGTGTGGCCATAGCTTCTGGCTCGGTAATTTTAGTTTTTATTGGGGTTTGGTTTTTCTTTTTCTTTTCTTTCTTGTTCTTTTTAAGAGTTCTTTCAATTTCTGGGTCAATAGGATCTGGTGACGTGCCCGAACTTCGAGAACTGCGCATGAACTTGAAATTTCGCACGAACAGAAACTACCTACAAAACAGAATTTGAAAAAATAAATATGTTAGTAATTGAAAAATAATTAAAAATATAAAAGTTTGAATAAGTATGAATAAACCTAGATTCGTAATAAAACACGAAAAATTTAAAATTTTGTCAAAAATTTTGGCGTTCCCCGGCAACGGCGCCAAAAACTTGTTGAGCGATTCCCGCAAGTGCACGGTATACGCTTGTAGTAATAAAAGATATCGATCCCACAGGGAACGTTTTTCAACAAAAACTTATTTATAATCGGTTAAATTTACTTTAAGGTTTATAATATAGAAAATCGTTTAATCGGTTTTGGTTTTGAAATTGCTAGAATAAGAATTAGATTAGAGTATGAAGATGTTAGAAGATATCTGATTTAAGAATGAATTTGCAAAAACAGGAACGTTTTAGTACTTTGGAAAAGTAAACAAGTATATTTGTTTGCATTAAGCAAAGAAAACAACTTTAAACTTTGTACGAATTATAAAGATGAAATAAATGACGGAACCTCTAATTAATTGGCTTTGAACGCGACAAAACCCTTTCGGGATAAATTGCCCAGAATCAAATTAAAACTCTTTCGAGATAATAATTTGCCTAAGTGTTCAACAAAGTTTCCTTGTAAAGATTTTTGATTAAATACGTTTTAATGAAAACACCAGCAGTCACTTTAGTGGATTGGTTACCATAAGCGCTGCATAAAAATCTATCGAATAAAACGGACTTTATTAGATGAAATATAAATTGATACAAGTTTACAGAGAACATGGAGTATTGAATTCTTCGACGGCGTGCAAGTGAACGGGTTGTCAATCCTTTCCTTGGGTTTCGTTAGAGTTTGTCAGGCTCAGGGGCGAATCCTCTACTCAATCTTCTACTGTGTCGGTCCACTACCAAAATGAAAACTAAACTGGAACAATGTCTAAACGTTACTGAATTTGTTATTATTTAGTAAACAATGTGTGTACATCATATTGCTTTTGAACAGAATCGAAATCTAACTTCTGAATCACTTGATTCGGAATTTCTGCATAAATTCTATACTAATCTCTTTCTTCTACACATATACCATTCTATTTCAACTCTCCATCAACTCTTTATTTATAGATGTTGAAGAGTCTTGATTGAAGTGTCGTGTCCATTGTGAAGGATCGTGTCCGTTGTGAAGGATCGTGTCCGCTGCGAAAGGACGTCTTTATCCACCCGAACGATCGCGTTTCGTCGAAAACGAAAGTGTGTAACTAGGCTTCTAAAATCTCCTGCTCGTACCGAGAATGGGGGAGCATCAATTTGTACTTCGGACGAAGGGAATGAGGGGCTAAGGGACGCGTGTCACGTCCGTGAATAGTGGGTGCCGCGGTCACGGCACGGAGCATTTTTCACTTCTTTGGCTCTCGTTCGTGTCCTCGACTTGGCGTTATTAATTTTCGTCGTCTTTGACTCCATTTGTAGGGCTTTTCTTCTATTTTTGAGCTCTTTTTACTCCTATTTGGATTTTACCAAATATTTATGTATCTTGCACGAAAGAAACATATTCGAGAGTAAAAGTATTTTAAATAGTTATAAATATCATAAATTCGTAGCAATATTGATGTAATTATTGATGATATTTTAGGTATATTTTGGGCTTAACAATTAGGCCTATTGATAATTTACCATCTTATCATATGAAGTATCATATTAATAAAAAGATAAATTAGTTTATTCATTTTTTAGGTCAATCTATTATGTTGTCGGTATCGATAGATTCATTTTTTTAAAAGATTGTTAATATAATTAAAATATTTTTTTCATTATGCGAACATATTATACACATACCTGTTTTACTATTTAACCTTTTAAGAAAATAAATATTAATATTTATAATTATGTACATATACCATTCAAATATGATTTTTTTTTTCTATTTTCAAGAAAAAGTATTAACAATAAATAATGTACTATATAATATGCAGTATTATATTAGAGAAAAGATAAATACGTTTTTCAATTTTATAAGATTGATTAATGATGTTGTCGTTGATAGATTCACTTTTTAAGACGTCATAAACAAAATTAAAATGTTGTCGTTATATTTACACATATTATACAAGTAATTGCACACCTTTTAAGAAAAACAAATATTACATCTTATCTTTTTGTACATGTATGAACGCAAATATAATATGAAGTATTATATTAGTGAAAAGATAGATCATGAAGTATTTTAATTATTTTTAAGAAACATTGTAAACTACTAAATTTAATTAGCAGAGTTGAGAAAGGTGAATAATGTAAAGTATGAAAATATGGATTGTTGGGCTTTTGCAAACTAATATATATAGGCCCAACTGAAGCGATGAGCCCAACTGCAGTGATCCGATTTATAATCATTCTCATCTGTGAGATGACTTGCGTCTGAAAATCCTTCTATTTTCAGATCACCTTCTCCGTACACTAGGAACATATCTTTAGTTCTTCTCAAGTACTTAAGAATGTTCTTGATGGCAATCCAATGCTCGTCTCCCGGATTCCCTTGGTAACGACTCGTTACAGATAACGCGAACGCTACGTCAGGTCTAGTGCATAGCATAGCATACATAATCGAACCGATTGTGCTGGCGTACGGGACTACAGCCATGCGTCGTTTATCATCATCGGTTTTAGGACATTGATGATTGTTTAACTTTACTCCATGTAACATGGGTAAGTTACCTCGTTTCGATTCAAGCATGCTAAACCGATTTAGCACATTTTCAATGTATGTAGCCTGTGAAAGACCAAGCAGTCTTCTCGATCTATCTCTATAGATCTTTATACCAAGTATATAAGCTGCTTCACCAAGGTCTTTCATTGAGAAGTTACCAGATAACCATACTTTCACTGACTGTAAGAGAGCAACGTCATTTCCCATTAATAATATATCGTCCACATATAGTATGAGAAATGCTATAGAGCTCCCACTTGCTTTCTTGTAAATGCAAGCTTCTTCGCAATTTTGTTCAAAACCAAATTGTCTTATGGTTTCGTCAAAACGCTTATTCCAGCTTCTAGATGCTTGTTTAAGTCCATAAATGGATCTCTGAAGTTTGCAAACTTTATTTGCATCATTCGATATGAAACCTTCAGGCTGCATCATATTTACATCCTCAAGCAGGTTTCCGTTTAGGAAAGCTGTTTTCACATCCATTTGCCAAATCTCATAATCGTAGTGAGCGGCAATTGCAAGCATGATTCTGATTGATTTGGACATAGCCACAGGAGAGAAAGTTTCATCATAATCAATTCCTTGATTCTGACGATATCCTTTCGCTACTAGCCTAGCTTTGTAGGTGCTAACCTTTCCATCCATGTTTGTCTTCCTTTTGAAGATCCACCTGCACCCAATGGGTATTATCCCTTCGGGTGGATCAACCAAAGTCCACACTTGGTTAGTATACATGGAATCCATTTCAGAATCCATGGCCTCAAGCCATGCTTTAGAATCTGGACTAGTAAGAGCCTCTTCGTAGTTTTCGGGTTCGTCGTCTAACACGGGAACCTCATTATCATCTCCCACTAGAAAACCATATCTAACTGGGAGTTCACGAACTCTTTGTGATCTACGAATAGATGGCACTGGAGTCTCATCTAATGGGACTCCTTCAGGTACCTCAACCGCCTCTATTGTTTCAGTCGGTGTTTCTTCTTCTTGAACTTCGTCAAGTTCAATCATGCTTCCCTTTTGTGTTTCTTCGAGAAACTCTTTCTCTAAGAAGGTTGCGTGCTTGGATACGATTACTTTCTGATCATCTGGATGATAGAAGTAATATCCCATAGTTTTCTTAGGGTATCCAATGAAGAAACATTTATCAGATTTCGAATCTAGTTTGTCGGACGCAATGCGTTTGACAAAGGCTGAACAACCCCATACTCTCATAAATGAAAACACGGGTTTCCTACTAACGAACAATTCATATGGTGTGGAACTAGCGGATTTAGTTGGTACTCGATTTAGGGTGAAGAGGGAAGTTTCTAAGGCATAGCCCCAAGAACGTCTTTGGAAGTAAGGCCATGCTCATCATGGATCGTACCATATCTAATAGGGTATGGTTTCTCCTCTCGGACACACCATTGTGTTGTGGTGTATAGGGAGGTGTCCATTGTGAGCATATCCCACATTCAGTTAGATAATTCAGAAAATCATCTGAAAGATATTCGCCACCTCGATTAGATCGAAGCGTCTTTATTTTCTTTCCTAATTGATTTTCTACTTCATTCTTGAAGCATTTGAATTTCTTAAAAGCTTCTGACTTGTGCTTCATCAAGTAGATGTAACCATATCGGGTATAGTCATCTATGAAGCTTATGAAGAATCTGAATCCTCCTCTTGCTTGGACTGACATAGGACCACATACATCTGAATGAATGAGTCCTAGAGTGTCTGATACACGCTCACCTTTATTGCTAAAGGGTGTCTTTGTCATTTTACCTTTTAAACATGATTCGCATGTTTCCAATGATTCGGGATTGATTGGATCGATAAGCCCATCTGAATGTAGCTTTAGCATGCATCTCTTGTTTATATGGCCTAAACGATAATGCCACAAGTAAGTTGAATTATCTAGCTTATGTCTTTTGGTATCAATTGCGAAAACAGAAATTTTGTCATCTAACACATAAATCCCATTTTGTGATATTCCTGAAAAATAGAAGATCGAATCTCTATAAAAATCGCAACGTTTGTCTTTTATTGAAATATGAAAACCATCGTCAACGAGACGGCTAATAGAAATAATATTTCTAGATATTCCTGGAATATCCTTAGGCTGTATCCGGTATCAAATACCAAAAGATTCAGACTGTGAAATTTCAATATAAAACATACCAGATGTTGAAGTCCCGGCTTCTTCCCCTTTCGAGGAAGGCTAGGTACACCAACAGTTTCTTTTCCAATGCCCGTCTTCACTACAGAAGTGACACTCTCCTTTGGGCTTCTTCACTTCCTTTCCCTTATCTTTGTAGGGCACAACTTTCTTACCTTTCTTGGGATAATTAGGATTGGGATAGCTCCCTTTCCTTTTCTTTGATCCCTCAATGACAAGAGCCGGTATGGCTTTGTCTTTCTTCATATTTGGCTCAACTGACTTGAGCATATTTGCAAGCTCTTCAAGAGAGGTTTGCAAGTCATTCATCTGATAGTTCATAATGAACTGTGAATAACTTTCTGGGAGGGATTGAAGAATTAAGTCTATACTTAATTCGTTATCCATCGCAAATCCAATACTAGAAAGTTTGGTAATGTAGCCAATCATCTTGACACAATGTGTCATTACAGATGTGCCCTCTTGCATCCTACTACGATATAGCAACTTGGATATCTCGCAGCGTTCGCACCTGGTTTGTTTCCCAAACAATTCCTTTATGTGCATGATGATGGAATAGGCATCCATTTCCTCATGTTGCCTTTGTAATTCCGGTGTCATCGATGCAAGTATGATGCATTCGGCATCATCATCATCAGCCTTATACTTCTGGTAAGCATCAATTTCCTCAATGGGAGCATCATCAGCAGGGAGAGGGGGTATCAATGTATCAAGTACATACCTTATTTTATCGAACTTCAAAACAATTTTGAGGTTACGAAACCAGTCGGTGAAGTTTGAACCATTCAATTTGTTATCGGTAAGAATGTTTTGCAGATTGGTTTTAGTCATGATTATAAGAGTGGGTTTAATAAAACCTTGAGATGTGAGAAAGAGTAAACGTATGTTATTCATTTGCTTAAAGTATATCAATCTAAAATTATAGGTCTTTTAGTTTATTTTAGATTGCTCCCACTATTTTGCCAAATTAATAGCCCTCCATATTAATTCGAAGAATTTCACAAATCCTTTAGTGAGCTAGGATCCTAACTCCTGAGATTTCTCCTTGAGTTTACTCAACAAGCTAGTCTCATTCATTAGGTAGATTCATGTAATCAATCACATCTTTAATGTGATTCCTAGGTTATTGGGTTACTAACCACATTAGTAACTAATATGCTATTCATATTAATCCCAACCGTCTTGCCCATTAGTTTATGACAACATGAGTTTACTCATCCAATTATCACAATCTAATTTAAGTATTACCCCATATTCATGAAAAATGATTTTCGATAATTCAGGTGTTACCGAAAGGACCCCGAGCTTGAGTTTACTCAACAACCCAAAGGCCCTCAGCACTGCCGGCTGAATTATAATATTAGGGAGGGGCAACCGATTTTAATAACTTGTTTATTTACTTAACTTTTTAATGAGGGATTTTATTTTAGGTCTCATAATTTAACTTAGTCTTGATTTGCTTTAGCATACATCAGACACATACATTCGCATACATTGGCGTTATGGACATATCATCTAAATTATTCCGTCGAGCCAGAGACGGAATAAAAGGGCAAACCTAAGGAAATACTAACTATTACATATTTCTCTTTAGGTCATCCTTCTTCTCCATGGCGCCTTGAAATTAAATATTAATTTCTATACTACTAAAGAAAACTTCAATTGAATTGAAGGGAATCAGATGAGAAGAGAAATTACAATAGATAGTAGAAAGGCAGGACTCGCAGACCCTATTTCAAAAATACCAAAAGACTAAAGAGGGTCCAAATATGTCCATAACTCCAAACATGCATAGACTCAATTAAATAACTTTAATTCGTTGATTACATAACTATCTTATGTAATATTTATGTTAATCACATTAACATATCAAATTAACTTTCATCCAATTTTACTTCTAATAGTTTCGTATCTTTTATATTAATCTTTAGATTAATATAACTATACAAAACTTTAATTATGCACGTCCCAATTATTTTGATTTTAATTCATTTAACATTTTGATTTACAAATTGGTAAAACAAACTTTTAAAGAAATTTTCATTCGATAATCAAAACCGAAAACTATCAATTTCTGAAACATATATATTTAAATATAAAAACGATTTTAAATATATATATATATATATCAGTTCTAAAACGGTTTTAAAACGATTTTCAGAAAATAGGAAAAACTACTATAGATTTTCGTTTTATCTTTAGAATTAATAAAACTGATTTTATCAATCTAACTATAAAACTAATAGATTTCGTTATAATGATTATCAACCAAAATAATTAGGAACATACACATTTCGTTCATCAAGTTTTTGACAAAAACTTGATGGACGAAATGTGTCTCGTGCAAAACTAAGGGCAAGTGCACCCCATCGTGATCAAGTAATAAAGAATAAGTAGAGTATCGTTCCCACGAGGATTGTGTTTATAGCTATTGATTTTTGTGAATTTCTATTATCTAAGCAATCAAAACTTGAATTGGTTGTGATATTAAACTAATAAATTTAAAACAATTAAATGAAGTAAGCAAGGAAATAAATTGAGTTTAAATATGATGTAAATCACTAGAGCAAGGCTTCACCTAACCTAATATATATAATCAACTCAACAATCCTATCCAAGTTCTTAGTTTTAATCTAAAGACGGTGATTATTTCCTAAAGTAATTAACCAAGCTTTGGTCTAGTCAAGATTAATCCTATTTCACATACAATTATCCTAGCTTTGGCCCAGTCAAGAATAAAGGTATAATGAAAGCATTAAGTTCTCTGAAATAACCCCAAAGTTAAGTCGTAAAACTAAACCCTGAAAAACCGCACCGCATAGACACATGTCTAAACTATGTAGTTCCATTAATTATCTTAGTGTCGGTCAACCAAAATCATTAATTGTAATTTAGCTAAATATTGATCAGATATCTAACTAGGAAATTAAGCTCCATAGTTTAATTCTCTATTTAATAAATTATGAATTTGAAATTGGATTGCAAGTAAATCATCTACTTCGATTAGGATCCGCCATAGCTCTAGCTATGGAGGAATTAGCTCATGGTAGATGGAAAGAAAACAAGAAATTTAATAGAAAACAAACAAGAAAACATAATTAAATAAAAGAAAAGAAAAGATGAAGGAGAATAAACTTTGAAATAGAACTAGAATCAGTTACAAAGGTAGAACGAAAATGAACAAAAAGAAAACTACAAAAAGTCTAAAAGAGAGCTAAAAAGATGTGGTGAGGCCTGTTCCATGTTTGTTCCAGGTCTGGTTTCATGCTTCCCAATGTAGGTATTTATAGTTGCACATGTCTTCATGCATTCATTGTAACCTCCAACTTTAATGCTATTAAAGAGAAGATTAATGGAGGATTGAATTCTTTGCTCTAACTTCTTAAACATATGGAGAGTTGAATTCTTCTTTGTAACTTTTTAACTTTCATGTAATTAAATGGAGCATTGAGTAGTGTAACTCCTTCTTGAGCATTCAAAAGACTCTTTAACTTTCATAATATTCCTTGGATAGTTATTTTAGGAATTTATGACAATAAGGATTTATTTAAAGAGTCATGAGTCTTCATTCTTCAACTGCTACGAGGTCACCAACTAGAAGGAGTTCTAACTGTACAACTTTATTTACTTGAATAATGATTCCATAATTGCATTTTTGCCCCAAATAATACCTAAAAACATATGGAACAAGCATTAGTTCTTGAAACACAAAACTAAACATAAAACAATTAAAAAAATATAAAAAACTATCTTAACATGTATGATTATTATAATTAAAATATATTAAAAACTATATGAAAATGCAAGATAACACATACGCATAATCTATTTTAATTAACAATTAATTAAAACTTATTTATCTTTAGAATCAATTAATCAAAACAATTTGTTAATTAATCATAACTATAAATATTTATTCAATCATATTGAAAAACTTCTAAACTTTCATATATGAAATAACGGATTTAACGATGACTCTGATACCACTGTTGGAAATTAGGCTAAGGTATAGCAGCGGAAATATAAAAATTTTAACCTATTTCCATAAACCACAAGATCCGTTAACCGTTATTTCATATAAAGAGGGATAAGAAGAAATACCTTTTAGAAGTTCTATCTACCGTTGCAAACGAAGTGCCCACAACTTCAAAAGAGATAGAAACTGTCTACCAATCTGCCCCTATCCGAAACAGACCTTCCAGACCTCCGAACGACAATCCCTTCGGTGGAAACGTGGAAGAATATGTCTAGAAGCTCCTGTCCAAAAATCGCGACGATCCGACGGTTCAATCTCCGGGAATCCGCGAAATCGTGAACTGACCTGATATAGGAGTAGTAAAACGAATTTCTCCCTTTTGTTTGTTTTTCTTCTTTGAGTTCCCAAACGCGAAATAAAACACGGGAAGATTAATTTGGAATCAACTGTTGAATAGCAACCAAAGTAGATTGCCTCTAACTAATCAACACAAGATCAAGGATAAAAGAAATAGATGAAAATCAATTCATCAAACGAAGCCGTAGAGAAATCTCGTCCTCGAACTAGGGGTGTCGAATTTTCTCTCTCTTGGACTAGGTGAATTTCAAAAATCACAAGTAGGGTATGGCTTGCTTGGATTTCTAAAATCTCAAGGGAAGGGGTATTTATAATCTCTTGTATCTAATCCCTAGTTAGATAGAATTAGGTTACTGAATAGGAATTTCATTCGGAATAGAATTCCTAATTATTATCTCACTATATATCTAATATATTAAGGATAATAATAATAACCTTATTGGATAATAATAGGAGTATATTAATCTAATTAAAACTCCTAACTTAATTATCTCTTAATTAATTTAATTCATATTCCTAATCTAATTAGGATTAACAAAATCAAATTAATTATTCATGTATATCACTACATGAATTTCGACCCCCTTATGTCCATAGGCCTTATTGGGCTCAATTGGGCTTCTATCAATTAATTAACATCTATCTCTCTTTTAGGTTTCAAGTCTTATGTATGATCCATTAGGTTCTTATTGCTTCTAGCAGTATGCAACGTTATTAAATTAATTTTCAAAGAATTATATTTAATCTTTGCATAACGGAATGATGTACAGAGTATGTGATTAGCAAGTCCGTAATCATTCCCCTAGAGCTATAAGAAGACAGGTTGATTCTGTCGTTAACCTTTCCGTATTAGTTACAGTATAATTCGATCCTTTATCAACTACATCCTTGAACTGAATCTTATGACTATGGGTGATGTCAAGTCACATATAGCGAGACGTTTGTTTTACTTGTACAGGTCGAGTCAACTCAAAAAGATAGGTTAAGTGAAATCTGTATTTCTTACTCTTAAGCTATCACCTTGCAAGGATTTAGAGTCGAGTCTTCCACAAGCGATCCATGGATGTATCTCCCATTTATCGGGAGTGATAAATGCTCAATCCAATATATAATGACTCCGCAATTACTTCCTGTGATACCCAACGTCTACTGTTCACATCCCAGAGTCATATCTGTTAAGGATCGTGTTACACCAGAGTCAAAGCATCACATTCTGTAACCCAGAATACCAATTAATATTCCTTTGAGTCTGAGGATTAGTTATACCTATTAATACCAATGAGATGAACATGTGACAAGGATGAATCTACCCATCCTGTTATCTCAAATCGGATCCCCAATCCTAATGAACAACGTTTCATCGGATCTATGTAACTGTCCAGATATCTGTATATATGAAGCTTGTGAGATCAGCTTTCTGTCGGACAGAAGACATTGTTACATACAAGTCTCAACAGTGATATGTCAATCCCAAACATATCACTTGACTTGGGGTGGTTTTAAGTTTATCAGTTTACTATAAAGTTTTGTCTCACTTCATGCTTGTATGAACACTTTATAATCACTTTAAATAAACTTACGGATTTCCTTTTATTAGACTTTATTTAGTGCTTAAAAGGGATTGCCTTTATATAGTTATAAAACATATATCTCATTAAACAAATGATATAAAGAACAATTCATTTACATTAAGTTTGTATCCTAGAACAATTGTCTATAGGACACTAAACCCCAACATGGTTTACCTTATACTTGCCAGAAGAAGGTGGTTCAGTTATTGGGTTGGAGCAAACCCGGGGAAGGGACTGTGAAATTGAATACTGATGGCTCCTGTCATTCGGATGGAAGGATCGTGGTTGGTGGAGTCTTGAGAAACGCAGGAGGTGCTTGGGTGTCTGGCTTTGCTCAGAACCTAGGAGTGGGTTCTTCCTTCACTGCTGAGCTCTGGGGAATATTCTCTAGGCTTAGGCTCGCTGAGAACCTGGGGTTAAAAAGGTTGATTGTGGAATCCGACAACCTTGAAGCTGTGAAAATTATCTCTGATAATAAGTCCTCATGTTTAGGCAGCCAAAATTTACTTAAAGGGATCAAAAGGCTTTGTTCTTCCTTTGATTCCATCAGTTTTGGGCATGTGTTCAGAGAGCATAACTGGGTTGCCGACCGCCTTGCTGCTGAGGGCCATGAGAGGATGCTTGGGATCTCTACCTTCTCGTCGCCTCCGGACTTCTTTTATTCTTTACTTTCTGCTGATCAAGTGGGGGTTAGCTTTCCTAGGCTAATCCCGGGTTAATTCTTCTGGTTTTTGTTTTTCTTCTTTCTTTGCCTACTAAAAAAAAATAAGCAAGTTTGGGCAGTTGGTGAGACAATTGCAAAGTTTAGGGAGTTAATCTACTTTTGTGGACAAGTTTAGGGAGCTAGTGATACGAAATAAGCAAGTATAAGGAGCTGGTGAGATACTTGCAAATTTGAGAGAGCCAATCTACTATTTAGACAAGTTCAGAGAGCTCGTTATGTATTAGGCCTATTTATAATTTACCATCTTATCATATGAAGTATCATATTAATAAAAAGATAAATTAGTTTATTCATTTTTTAGGTCAATCTATTATGTTGTCGGTATCGATAGATTCATTTTTTTAAAAGATTGTTAATATAATTAAAATATTTTTTTCGTTATGTGAACATATTATACACATACCTGTTTTACTATTTAACCTTTTAAGAAAATAAATATTAATATTTATAATTATGTACATATACCATTCAAATATGATTTTTTTTTTCTATTTTCAAGAAAAAGTATTAACAATAAATAATGTACTATATAATATGCAGTATTATATTAGAGAAAAGATAAATACGTTTTTCAATTTTATAAGATTGATTAATGATGTTGTCGTTGATAGATTCACTTTTTAAGACGTCATAAACAAAATTAAAATGTTGTCGTTATATTTACACATATTATACAAGTAATTGCACACCTTTTAAGAAAAACAAATATTACATCTTATCTTTTTGTACATGTATGAACGCAAATATAATATGAAGTATTATATTAGTGAAAAGATAGATCATGAAGTATTTTAATTATTTTTAAGAAACATTGTAAACTACTAAATTTAATTAGCAGAGTTGAGAAAGGTGAATAATGTAAAGTATGAAAATATGGATTGTTGGGCTTTTGCAAACTAATATATATAGGCCCAAGCGATGAGCCCAACTGCAGTGATCCAACTTTTTGGGCCATTAGGGTTTTGGAAGGTTAGGGTTTCTTGAGCAGTATAAATGTAACCTTTTACTTTGTAATCCGTATCTCTTTCATTATAGTGAAATATCCTGGCTTGCTAGTACCCGCAGACGTAGTCATTCATATTGAGTGGGGAACTGGGTAAACAATTCTTGTGTGATTGCTTTTGTTTTTCGTTTATTATAATCATATTTTATTCCTAACAATCTTATAACATTTCTTCTATTTGTCAATGTGGCGTAACCTTTATATACCCTCATTCACCTTGATTTAGAGGCCTTACTCGTGACACATGTCCTTACTTCCTCTAATGGGAACGTATGTCTACCTTTGTATATTTGGGTGTTATCAGATGCGTACCCCCGTCCCCTTTCAATTTCCTAATTTCCTTAAGGCTTCATTCAGTTGGGAGGCTCTGGAGTTGAAAATCGAGTAAAGATTGTTGATCATTCTAGTGAGGATCTTAGTAGAAACAAATAATTGAAGCCAAATCCTTAATGATGATATAGATATGAGGGCATGTGTATTACTTGATCTTTTCTCTATGGTAGGTGATAAGTCCATTAGTACCATAATGACTTAATTTTAGAAATGTGGAATTCTTTTTATATGTCCCTTCCACACACCATTGTTCTCATTAGATATGATGCCATGTATTGATTGAAAGGATTTTTTTTTATGAGGCGCACATAAATAAAGGGATTTGGGTTTACAAGTGGTGCCCTTTTAATAACTCTAATTCAATTAGTACCACAACCTCGTTATATTTTGGGTCGACATACTTTTTCAACAAAACAAAGACAAAGAGAAACCAAAACCATTAATTTTAAGAACAGAGCATGTAGTCTAACTAGACTAGACTAGGAAATAACAGTCATTGTCTAATAAGTAAGTACGGCCTTATCAAAATTGATCTAAATTTGAAGTTTATAACATTATGTCCAAGTTTGGATCCCATGTGATCTCCACCTAAAGCTAATACTTTCTATAAACATGTAACAACACAGTGGATTTATAACATTTAGAGAGGTATCAAAATAGGTCTATGATTTTTAAGAAAGTATCAATTTAGGTTCCACGTATCAAATAGTACTAATATAGGATTAATGTTTAAAAAATGGTATTAATTTAGGCCTCGGATTGAACACTACATTCCTATCTACAATTGATAGAACTTAAAGGAGTAAGATCAATGATGTATCTTGTTCCCTTATCGAGACCTAAATTGGTACATTTTTTAAACCTTAAACCTGTATTAGTGCTATTTTATAAGTGGAACCTAAATTGATATTTTCCTAAAAACCAAAAGCCTATTTTGATACCTTATGTTCATTTTCCGAATTCGGAAATATCAAAGTTTAGTTTGATTCATATTCTTTCTAATGGAGAACCTAACCTTGTGGGCTGTCTGAAGCTTCGGGCACCTGAATTTTTATTTATATGAGTATAATAACACTAGTTAATTGTACATTTAGTTTTATCTTCTTCCAACTGTGCCATTTTTCCTTACAAAATAAATGTGTGAAATTAGTTGAGGTCTTTTAAACTCAATTTAAAGCCTTCAAAACAAGATTCAATTCATTTTCCTTACAAAATAAATGTGTGAAATTCCTTTAGATGTGTTTTCTTCTTTAGGTATATCTTTGAACATGTGTCGAAATCCCTCTTGCAATTTCTTTAGGCATTCCAGTTTGCCTTTTGAAGAAACAAACAACCTGATAAGTTTATCTACCATCCATACACTGTAATTCTTATAGATTAACATAAAAAGGGTAAATAATTTATTAATCTCCTACTTTTTACCTAACATACTAGCTTTTGCCAATATTAAACTTTTATTTCAATTGGTTGCTTGATATGGTATTAGAACCATGGTACTCCATGTTGATGCTGCTGCTTGTATTAGTGTCACATACCAAATTATTTGTGCCTGAGAGGATGTTGTTTAATTGGAAAACTATACATCTGAGACAATCCTCTCCTTTAAAATACCTTTTGAGTTGAGTTATGCTTTGTTTACCCTTCTCAGCTACCTTTTTCTCATAACTGCTTCTAAACTTGCTGGAACTTAGTTGTATCTTTCTAATTATTTAACTAATGTAAATATTCCTTTTCACCCAGATCACAAGTCACCGAAATAACTATATAGAACACATTAATTTATGTTGTCATATGAAATAAAAGAAGCAAGAAACTCCAACAATATTATGAAAACAAAACATAGCATTTCCTTTAGGAGGATGATTTTGAAGACAAAAACATTGAATAACAAAACAAAAACAACATGATATGAGAAAAATCCATGAAATCCCTAATCATAATATAGCTATTCATGGAGAGAAATTTGGTGGCCATGAAAGCCCGGCCAGCTCACTTCCAGAAGGGAAAAATCCAGAAAATCCTTCCTCAGTTGCACTAGAAGAAACCGTGGTAGGAAGCTGAATTTGTTCAAATCCTAACGGATTTACATTGGAAGAACTACCTCCAAAATCTCTAGAAGTAACCCCAATTCCAAAATTTGGTGGCCATGGAAGCCTGGCTACCGCACTTCCAGAAGGGAAAAACCCAGATAGCCCTTCCTCAGCTGCACTCGAGGAAACGGTGGTAGGAAGCTGAATTGGTTCAAACCCTAACAGATTTACATTGGAAGAACTACCTCCAAAATCTCTAGGAGTAACCTCAATTCCAAAATTTGGAAGCCGGGCTACCTCACTTCCAGAAGGGAAAATTCTAAATAACCCTTGCTCAGTTGCTCTTGAGGAAATGGTCGTCGGAAGCTGAATTGGTTCAAACCCTAACGGATTTGCATTGGAAGAACTACCTCCAAAATCTCTAGGAGTAACCCCAATTCCAAAATTTGGTGGCCATGGAAGCCTGGCCACCTCACTTCTAGAAGGGAAAAATCCAGATAAGTTTTCCTCAGATGGGCTCGAGGAAATGGTCCCAGGAAGCTAAATTG
This sequence comes from Euphorbia lathyris, assembly GCF_963576675.1. Taxonomy (NCBI): domain Eukaryota; kingdom Viridiplantae; phylum Streptophyta; class Magnoliopsida; order Malpighiales; family Euphorbiaceae; genus Euphorbia; species Euphorbia lathyris. Next base: position 69,622,686 of record NC_088919.1, read on the forward strand.
GTTCAAACCCTAACGGATTTACATTAGAAGAACTACCTCCAAAATCTCCAGGAGTAACCCCAATTCCAAAATTTGGTGGCCATGGAAGCCGGGCCACCTTACTTCCAGAATGAAAAAATCCACATAACCCTTCCTTAGTTGTGCTCGAGGAAACCGTTCCAGGACGCTGAATTGGTTCAAACCCTAACGGATTTACATTGGAAGAACTACCTCCATAATCTCTAGAGGTAACCCCAATCCCAAAATTTTATGGCCGTGGAAGCATGACCACCTCACTTCCAGAAGGGCAAAATCCAGATAACGCTTCCTTAGTTGCACTTGGAGAAAGGGTCGTAGGAAGCTGAATTGGTTCCAACCCTAACGGATTTACATTTGAAGAACTACCTCCAATATCTCTAGGAGTAATCCCAATTCCAAAAGGGTTCGGATTAGGTGGAGTCATAATTGGAAGATCAAAATAAAGATTTCCTCTAGAGAGTCCAGGACCAAGAGCTCCCACATCACCTCCTCCGCCTCCAAAATGCAGCGGAGGTGGAGGAGGAGTACGAGGAGAGCCCCAGAACCCGAGCCACTTCCTCCAGCAACATTATCGCTGTTCTTCAACATATCCAAAAACCACTGATCCCACATCATGGGATCAGTAAGGTTAGCCCAAATTACACCACTTCCTCCTTGTTGAACCATCTCAACGCTAGGAGGCAGAGGCGATGGGGGAGGCCTAAATACACCAGCTCCTTGTTGAGGCCTCTCTTCAAAGCTAGGAGGAGGAGGGGGCGGCAGAGCCAGCTCAGTCCCTGGCTGCACCACCGGAACAAGAGGAATGGTTTGTTGAACGTAACAAAATCTCTTCATAATGTCTTCCATCTTTCCTCAATTAGCTATAAATTTTGTACTATATAATATACACTATTATATTAGTGAAAAGATAAATCGGGTTTTCAATTTTATAAGATTGATTAATGATATTGTCGTTGATAAATTCACTACAGTAACAGATTCACTTTTTAAGAGATCATAAATAAAATTAAAATGTTGCCATTATATTTACACATATCATATAAGTAATTTCACACCTTTTAAGAAAACAAATGTTACATTTTATCTTTTTGTACATGTATCGACGCGAATATAATTTTTTAGTTATTTTAAAGAAATATTATAAACTAAAATTATATTAGTGAAAAGAGATTAGTATATCAATTTCGTACGTGATGTGAGTAAATTTATGCAAAATCTTCTTACTTTAACTAAAGCTCCTTTTATACATAATATGAGACAAACAAACCGGAAATTTAATTAGTAGAGTAAGGAGAGGTGAATAATGTAAAGAAATTAGGGATTTTGTGCAACCATTGTTTCTTATTAGATATGATGCAATGTATCGATTAAAAGGTTTTTTTTTACGAGGAGCACATAAATGAACAAATTTGGGTTTTCGAGTGGTGCCCTTTTAGTGGCTCCTGTTAAATACATTGTTTTACTTTCCTACACATGCCTCAATTTCCTAAATTCTTTAAAGCTTCATTTAGTTGGAGGCTCCGGAGTTGAAAATCGAGGAAAGATCGTTGATCATTCTAGTGCGTATCAGAGTAGAAATAAATTGTTGAAACACCTTTCCACATAATTTTGATTTGACAAAATTGTTTAAGTAAATACATATTCTAAACACACTAAGTTTAAATGCTTTGTTTTATTCTACTTGTGTTTGTTCAATGTTGAGTTATAAATGTTATAAGTCATAAGGATTGGAAGGCCCAAGCCCAATACGGAAGCCAAGGCCCAAGTCAAACAACTCAGTACACTCGGTCCGCGTATGTCAAGACGTTGCCGTTTTGAAACAAAACGCAACTCAGCAAACGGAAGGATCTAGAAGACCTTCGGGAACAACTTCAAGATGAAGCTGCTGAGTAGTCTCAACAAACGTACAAGACAGCAGCTGGCGAAGGAAAACTTCCAGACAAAGTGTTTCCTCTTTTGGCAAAGTTCAGACGACACAGTATGCTGTCCAGTTGACCTTACCATAAAAGGAGAGACCATCTGCTGAGCTGACCGAGGACAGAAGATACACGATTGTGATTGGCCAAGAGCTCTGAGCAAGTTAGGATGACAACGACATATAGCCGTTTCCCTCCAACGGTTATTTCGAAATTCGAAATGACCGATGCCCAGACGTCTCTATAAATAGTGCCATCACAAGCTTCATTCCACACAGAACTTGATCAAGCAGTTACGCTGACCAAATTTCTACACAAGTTCTGCAAGCAAGAAGCAAATCAAATCTTACACTATAATTTCTTATATTTGTGTAAAAGTCTAGAGTGATTGTTAAATCGTCTAAAGTGTCTTAGCACATCTTTGTATTAGGACAAAACACTTATCATTTCTAGAGATAGAAAGGAGAGGCTGAGTACTCGGTTTTAAGTACTCAGCGTGAGATTAGGATTGAGTAGAAGTATAGAGGAAGGTACTCTTGTCATACTCAATTGTTGATATTGTAAAGGGTTTGAGGCTCTACCTTTAAAGAGCTCAGTAGAGGATTTGAAATCTCGAAACGTGTTCCGGGGACAGGACGTAGGCTTAGAAGAAGCCGAACCTGGATAAATCTGCTGAGTGAAGTATTTCTTACCTTTAACTCCTTATTTATATTGCTTGCTTTAAATAATCAAAACTGACCAAGTAAAGAGGTCAAATTGAGTTGTGCGCGTTGAACGTCTGAGCTCAGGAATAGACTCTAAGTGCTATCTCATGACTCAAGCTAAGAAACTGACCTAGTCACCTGTTGACTAAGCCAGTATCTTGCTGTTTACTCAGCGCCGCTGTTCAAACCCCCCCCCCCCCCCTTGGAACTATACTTGCAAACTTACAAGGGACCAACATAAATAACTGAAGCCAAATCCCTTAATGATGACAAAGACATGATGGCATATGTAGAACTTGATCTCTTCTCTATAGGGTGTGTGCAAGCAAGCATTGGGTATCACATAAAGTAATTGCAGGGAAGTTAATGTTAGATTGAACATTCGTTACTCTTAATAGATAGGAGATATATCCATGGTCTATTGTGGAGAATTAACTAGAAATCCTCGCAAGGTGATAAGATTAAGAGTTAAGTGGCTATCCATTTAGAGTTCATTCTACATGGACAATAAAACAGAGTCGTCTCATTATATGTAATTTGACATATTCCATAGTTACTGATTCGTCTAAGGATATATATAGCTGATGAAGGATTGAATTATATTGGACCTAATACGGAAAGATAAACGCCAGTATCAACCTGGCTTCTTATGGCTCTAGGGAATGTTTATAGTTCTGCTAGTAACATTCTTCGAACTCATTCCGTTATATATTTTAGTTGAAATTAATGTGGTTGAATTAATTCTAATAAATATATACTGCTAGTAACGGTCAGAACCTATTGGGTCGCACATAGGACTTGAAATCGGAGGATGAAATAGTAATTGGGAGGGTGGAAAATGAGGGGACCCGAAATATATGTATAGTGGGGATTAATTAATTTAATTGATAATTATAACCAAATTATAGTTATAGTTACATTAACTTATTATGTGATAATATTAATTAGAAGATTTAATGTGATTATATCTCTAATTAAATTAATTTCCTAACATAAATAAGGGAGAATTACAAAACTAGCACCTTTTAAGGTGTTACCTCCTCTCTAACCTTATTATAACGTTGTCTTCCCCCCCCCCATTTTCCTCTTTTTCTCGCGCGCGCTCTCGCTCTCTCTCTCTCTCTAAAGAACAAATCAATTTACAGACAACGATCTACAATCAATCCCACTCATCATTTCCTATATTAATATTTTCCTAACATAAACTTTAAAAATTGATACATATTAACAAGTTCAAAATGCTAAGAAATTAGAAAGTTGGCATTTTGTTTTTTTTTAATAATGAAAATTTACTACAATAGAGTTCAAAAAAATAAAATTTACTACAATAAAAAATAATAATAAAAAATTACAATACCCATGTTTGCCACACTTATTTATAATTTACCATCTTATCATATGGAGTATCATATTTATTAAAAGATAAATTAGTTTATTAATTTTTAAGATCGATCTATTATGTTGTTGGTATCAACAGATTCACCTTTTTAAAAGATTGTAAATATAATTAAAATATTTTTCGTTATGTGCACGTATTATACAAATATCGGTTTTACTATTTTACCTTTTAAGAAAATAAATATAAATATTTATAAGTATTAACTATAAATTTTGTATTATATAGTATGCAGTATTATATTAGTGAAAAGATAAATACGTTTTTCAATTTTATAAGATTGATTAATGATATTGTCACTGATAGATTAAGTGTGACAATAGATTCACTTTTTAAGAGATCCTAAATAAAATTAAAATGTTACCGTTATATTTACACATATCATACAAGTAATTTCACACCTTTTAGGGAAACAAAATATTACATCTTATCTTTTTGTACATGTACGGATGCGAATATATAATTTCTTAGTTATCTTTAAGAAACATTGTAAACTAAAATTTATGTATTTTATAATATGAAGTATTATATTAGTGAAAAGATAGATGAGTGTATCAATTTTTTAAATGATGTGAGTAAATCAATGCAAAATATTCTTACTTTAACTAAGGTTAGGGAACATGGATCCTACTTTAATACTAAATTTAATTAGCAGAGTAGAGAAAGGTGAATAATGTAAAGTATGCAAATATGGATTTTGTGCAGGAAATGTATATCTATTGATAGGGTGTCAGTGGAAAATCAAATAGTCTAGAAGATTTCACCCCTTAGTCCAACTCACTGGCACATGCCATCTACCGACAGTCTGTGTGCCAAAATTGTCATCCAGTGATTCCAAGAATGGAATCGGGGACGTATGTTAGTGTAATTTTATAACACTTCTTCTATTTTGTCCATGTGGCGTTACCTTTATATGCCCTCATTCACCTTGATTTAGAGGCTCTATTAGTGACACATGTCCTTACTTCCTCTAATGCGAACGTATATCTACCTTTGTATATTTGGGTGTTATCAGATGCCTCCCCCCCTCAATTTCCTAAGTTCTTTAAGGCTTCTTTCAGTTGTGAGGCTTCAGAGTTGAAAATCGAGGAAAGATCAATGATCATTTTAGTGAGGATCGGAGTAGAAACAAATAACTGAAGCCAAATCCCTTGATGACAGAGATATGATGGCATGTGTATAACTTGATCTCTTCTCTATGGTATGTTATAAGTCCATTAGTACCATAAAGAACTAATTTTAGAAGCGTGTAATTCTTCTTAGATGTCCCTTCCAGACACCATCGTTTCTCATTAGATATGATGCCATGTATAGATTGAAAGGATTTTTTATGAGGAGCATATAAATGAAGGGATTTGGGTTTTCGAGTGGTGCCCTTTTGATGACTCACATTCAATTAGTTCCATAATATGGTATCATAGCCTATTGGACCAAACGGTCAAGGGTTCCAATATGACAACCCCATATACTAGTTTGGGTTGACATACTGTTTCAACAAAACAAAGACAAAGAAAAACCAAAACCTACACTAATTCTAAGAGCAAGTCATGTAGTCTAACTACGCTAGGAAATAAGAGTCCTTGTATAATAAGGAAGTACGGCCTTAACAAAATTGATCTAAATTTGAACTTTATAACATTATGTCCAAGTTTGGCTCCCATGTGACCTCCACCTAAAACTAATACTTTCTATAAACATGCAACAACATAGTGGCTTTATAACATCTAGGGATAAGATACTAAAATAGGCTCATGGATTTTTAGATATGGTGCATGGTTCCCCATTTTTAATGAAGATGAGGAACGAAGATATTTACAGTTTTGTTATGTACTTTTCTGTGGCATGATGTATATGGACGAGTTCTTAAACGATGAACTCGGGATTAGCGAAGACATGAATCGCTACCTTACAAACTTAGGATGGACCAAGTTTTCATCCATGTGATTCCCAGTTATTGGCAATTGGATAGTAGAGTTCTTTTCGACAGTATGTTTCGTCAACAAACGACGAGTTCGCCTCAGTTTCCATAACAGTGGAAAAGAATACACATTCGGATATCCCGAATTGCATGAATGGTTTGGATTTCCACCAAGGGATACAACACAATACCATCCTGGTAGAGATATGACATCCAGAGATATTTGGAGAATGTTGACAGGATTCTGGAGATTTAATCCACGTCTTGCTTTCAACAAGTCTATTAATTCGAACTCGCTGCGACACAAATTTGTATGTTTTAGGAGATATATTTCAGGGAAATACTCTGAATTCATCAAAGATTTTGATGGAGGGTTTGATAACCGCCTCTCGTTCGAAGAACAAGATGGTTGGGTATGGGAGTATAATCTGTGGAATAATTTTAGGTGTCAAGGGCACGATTTCAGTTCCTTGGAATGAGAATGAATTATACCCCGTCCTAAACTTCGAGTTCTTAGAAAATGAAGGGATCGTCAAACGCGTTTTTCGTCTTGGTCCACGGTTTCTTTCTCTAGAAGAAAGACAAGTTTTTATTCAAGCCAAGATAAACCGGGGCAATGCACGACGAATTCCCATTCATAGGGATGATTTTTAGTTTAAATTATGTTTGATTATATAAAGTATGGTTGTGTAATGTATATATGTTTGATGTTTTTAATTATATAATTAATGTACATATGTTTTTTATTTAATAAAGTTTTAATTCCTTTATTTTATTTTTGGTTAAGGTAAAACCTTTAGGTTAGCCTTAAATTTAATTTTTCCGTTTTGATTTTTAAAGTTTCAGGGATTAAATAGCATTCATGGAACATAAATATAAGAAGAAATCGATTTTTCCAACTTGAAATTGTCAAAAAATACAGATTTTGGGGTTACAGGTCCAGAATCTCCGTAGGGATTTTTAAAATCTCTAAACGAACAACGAAGCAGGAGTTTCTGGAAGAAATTTTCTTCCTGAAAAGTAGAGATTCTAGAAATCTCGATCGCGACACGCGATAAATGCACCAAAATATTGCATCGTTTCCTATTCCAACTCTAAATTATAACATTTTCTTCTTCCATATTAATTACCCACCAATCATACCTATACATCACCTCCTTCTTTCACCAATCAACATCCTTTTACTCTTCCCCAAACAGAGATTTTTCATCTTCCCCATATATCTGTCCATATTCATCATCTTTTCCACACTCAAACCCTAACCTTATCCCACCATTATTCTTATTTTCTCTCATCTCTCTACTTTCTCAACCAAATTTCAAGCCAAAATGCTTAGACAAAAGAGAGTTGCACATAAAACACAAGCCACTCAAGCCAATCGATTACGAGTCCAATATGGAGTGACTTTCGACATTGAGACGGATGTGGAAGGACGTCGCTATAGGCATTTTTCTAGGAACAAGATGGAGTTCACAGATAAGTGCTTTCTCCTTCTCCGAGCGAATTGATGAGTTTTTAACCATTCTTAGTTGGAAGAAATTTTCAAGCATGCGTTTTCCGTGCATTGAGCCGGATATTGTGGAATTTTTGGTCACTTTGAATTATGATAAGAAGCATGATAAAGGTATAAGATTTGAAGTTGGCTATGAAGAAATGGGTGAATGGTTCGGTTTTCCTACTCAAGATTTTTATCACAAGCCGAAATTTTTTAACACCCACACGGTTTAGAACTTTTGGATGTTTTTCGTCCAAAGAACACTTCATGTAAATTGATTAAGGATAATTGTGTCTTTTATTTTCACAAATTTTTATCCTATTCCCTATTTTGTAGAGTTGTAGGGTCGAAAGTGCAAAGTCGTGATTTGTTTGTGCTTGATTGCATTTTTAAGAATTTGAAGATTGATAGTATTAGAATGATTTTTGATAATTTGCACCGAGCTTCCATTTCCCATAATAGGCAAGTTTCTATGGGTAATTTAATTACCGGAATTGTTTTGGGAGCACAGGGCAAATTAGCGGATTTTCAAAACCTTCCTCATAATTTTGGATTACCTCTCTTGGATATTTCCGCACTTCAAAGGGAAAATTTAGTGCTTAAGCTAGGACCAGCTGCATTTAAGTCATATGAGGATACAACTAGGAGTCTATTTGCTAGTTCGGGTGGTGGTGCTTCGAGTTCCCATGGTGTAGGTACACAAGAGGGTGATGATGATGATGAAGAAGATGAAGAGGAGGAAAATGTTGGAGGGCAAGAGCATGAGCATGAAGAAGAAGAGCCACGAGTGAATGTTGGGGCTAATGTTGAAGATAATGTAGGTTGGCAACGGGTTTTAGATCAAGTGAATGCGAACAACCGTTAAATGAATTTGAGGTTGGATAAAGTTGTTGTGGACAATCGACAAACGAGTTCAAGGATCACTGCGGTGGATGCAAACATCCATAGTTTAAGGAGGGAGCACACGTCCATTAGACGTCGGCTATTTTCGTTTTTCCGTCGTCAATGGGTCGTGACTACACCATCTCCACCGGGTACACCTCCACATGAATATGTTTTATCTTTTCATTATATGCTCATTTATTGTTTATTCTTATTATGTTTGGTACAATATTTTAATTTTATGTTTAATGTGTTTGGCACAATTTTCTCTATTTTATTTCGTTTGTTTGAATTCGTACTCTATTTTATTTTATGAAATTATCAATTTTTGCACCTATGAGGACATGGTCCAATTTAAGTGTGGGCGGCGATATTTCATATTTATCGTTATTTTCGAGTACGAATGAATGCGAATGAATATTTATATTTAAGTACAAATGCATGTCTATATATTATGCTTACATAAAATGTAATTTTCATTATATGTAAGTTATGCACAAAAATAAAATTTTCATTATAATAAAGTTTTAACATAAAAATTTCATAAGTTTTTAACTTAAATATTTCATATGCTTAAAAAAATTCAAATTTTAATAACATACTAACATATGTTTATTTTAAGATTATCATTATTGTTAAAAATAGTAAAATTTCTATACAATCAATTTAAAGTTTGAATATTTTTACAAATCTCCGAAACGATTTTATAAAGAAACCGTCCCGAGTGAATGTATATAAGTAAAATTTCTTTATTTCAATCTTTATTTTATATTATGCCAAACATGATAAATATAATTCTTATTTATATTTTTCGATTAGGTTTATAGGCATTAATCAAACTAACATTTTTAGCTTTTTGCTCAGTTTGATTTCGTCTTACTTTAAAATCAATTGAAGTTTTTAAGGAAACTATAGATGTAATACATGTTGAATTTTAAGTCAATAGAGGATGAATGTGCTATTTTTCTTTCCCATTTAAAATTTTTGTTTTATAACTCGTGTTAATTAAGTATTCGTATTCTTTACTTTTGGCCACGATTGCGACCACCCTTATCACGATTGAGGTATGAAAGGGAAGAAAAGTTAGTAAAATGATACTTTTGGCCACGATTGCGACCACCTTATCACAATCGAGATATGAAAGGAACGTTAAAATAAAACAAAATAACGTGTTTAAAGTTTAAAGTAACGATTGCGTCCACCCATGGCATGGTCGGAACCTCTTAAACGGACACAAACAACTTAATAAATGTATATAAAGTCACGGACGAGACCACCCTTATCACGGGCGTGACTAGCAAATAGAATAACGAAAACCTAAGTTCATATTAATTCATGTTTATATAAATAGTAGTTTAGGTTTGGGAAAGGAAATTTTGTACTTTGAAATGCCTTGAGACAACAACAAACAACAACAACAAAGCCTTAGTCCCGAAATGATTCGGGGTCGGCTAACATGAACCATCATATAAAACCGTGAAAATCAAGTCGTGTCAGCGACACAGATTCGCTCCCTCCACTCCGTCCTATCCACTACCATATTTTCCTCAATTCCCAGTAAACTCATATCACTCTCGATCACCCTCCTCCAAGTTTGCTTAGGTCTTCCCCTACCCCTCACCACTACATCCCTTTGCCACTCTTCGGTTCTCCTAACCGGCGCATCAAGCGCTATACGTCTCACATGGCCAAACCACCTTAGTCGGTTTTCTCTCATTTTATTCTCAATAGATGTGACCCCTACTTTTGTCCTAATTATTTCATTACGCACCCGGTCCTTTCTCGTATGACCACACATCCATCTCAACATACGCATCTCCGCCACCGACATCTTATGGATGTGGTAGTGTTTCACTGCCCAACACTCCATACCATATAACAATGCTGGTCTAATTGCCGTCCGGTAGAATTTTCCCTTCAATCTATTAGGCATGCCGGGATCACAAAAACATGCGAGACGTAGAGCGCTTCAATATAAAAATGCCTTGAGACGAAAGAATAAAAAACATGCGTGCTTACACCCGTCCTGAATGCTTCAATATAAAAATTGAAATACAAGACGGATGATATATCACTTTTACACTAGCTAGTTTGATGTTTTGCCTATAAATTGACCTTGTAAGATTTATCTTTCGGTTTAACTAATTTAAAAAGGATATGTTGAAATAGGTTCTATTTTTATAAAAGATTGATTGAAGGATAGATTCACTGAAATTTTGCTCGGGGCTAGAAAAAGCTTAAGGGGTAAATTTCATCAATGGTGTACAACTTTTGGTTCATTTCACACTTTGGTGTACAACCTTCAATTTGTCTTAGTAATATGCACGACCTTATAGGTGACCTCCCACTTTGGTGTATAGCAGGTCAAAATGACCGGTCAACGCCTGGTCAACGTGCCACCTCAGTATTTTTCACCTACCTATTAAAAAAAGTGGGACCCACCTCTTATACAATTACTAAAAATACCCTTATCCTTTATGTAATTACAAAACTACCCTCATCCCCTTCCTTGCAACCCCTCTCTCTATCTTTCCCTTTCTCTCTCTAAACAACTTTCAATCTCTCTCTAACTTTCAAATTTAAGAACAAATTTGACAATCCTTGATTCAATTAAGCTCAAGTCACTTTTCCTATTAATAATCCAATTATCAGGTCACCAATTGAAATTGAAATGGCACTTTACAGCTTTTGCAAACCATAATATAACATTTTCAAAACTGTTACTGCTCGACCAACACAAACAAAAAAAAGTGCATAATCTACTATTTAAATCAAATTAGGATTATAAAAAAAACAAAACAAATTAGGGTTTTACACTTAGGCAGACTGCTAGAAATTTAAAGGATAAATCGTGATAACTGAAGACTTCTCAGTGGAAAGAATCACAATTAGCGTGCTGATTGATGACAGAATATAGAGAGGAGTTCTAAGAAGTAGCTATTGATAGGAGTTCAATGAGTTGGTCTTTAGTGAAGGGTTGGACGAGGGTTGCGACATCGACCGAGTCGGAATCGAATTGGAAATAAAAAGCACTAGCAGAATTTATATGGGAAGTTATGGGATGAGAAAAATGAGTGATAACGGTGGTGGTGGAGGTGGGGTAGCGGTGATGGGTGGTGAGGAGGGGAGAGTTTTCTTCTTGATTTTCTGGGTTTTAGGATGTGATGTTGTGTAGAGTTGGTGTCTGGGTTGTTCAGTTAGAGAGAGATTGAAAGTTGTTTAGAGAGAGAAAGGGAAAGATAGAGAGAGGGGTTGCAAGGAAGGGGATGAGGGTAGTTTTGTAATTACATAAAGGATAAGGGTATTTTTAGTAATTGTATAAGAGGTGGGTCCCACTTTTTTTAATAGGTAGGTGAAAAATGCTGAAGTGGCACGTTGACCAGGCGTTGACCGATCATTTTGACCTGCTATACACCAAAGTGGGAGGTCACATATAAGGTCGTACATATTACTGAGACAAATTGAAGGTTGTACACCAAAGTGTGAAATGAACCAAAGGTTGTACACCATTGATGAAATTTACCCAAAGCTTAAGTGTAGGAGATTTGATAAGCCCAAAATATACCTAAAATAACATCAATAATTACGTCAGTTTCATATTAAAAACATGTTAATTATATTCTTTTTTAATACTTTTACGTTTATATTTGTTTCTATTGTGCAAGGTACTAAATTATTTGGAAAAATCCAAATAGGAGCTAAAATGGAGCAAAAACGAGAGAGAAATCACATTTACAAGTTAAAAGACACATACGATTCAGAGGCCGCACCGGAAGGACTTGGGAATGATCTTGGAACAGAGACAAAAGTCTCTGTCGCGACCGAGATTCCCAATATCTTAGTCGCAACACGCATTTTTCCGTGAAAGAAACGCGAATTCGTGCTTAAAATCCCTTAATCCAAAGACGCGATCGACATTTCCATAATCTCGACAGAAACAGCAAGATTACAGAACACATTTTACATGTTTTCAATTCAAAACAACGCGTCTATTCATCCAGATATAAACCACTCTTCACCAGAGGACACGACACTTTAACAAGACTCTTCATCAGCTATAAATATAGGATTCATTTCAGCATTCAAGAGAGTTAGATAGTTAGAGATTCTAGTTTGTAATTTCGTAAAGCATACTTGTTATACACAAGTTGTTCAATTAGTTAGATACAAACACAAATATTGTTGTTTAAAGTTCGAGTATTGTTCTAAGTCAAGTTTACACTCTGTAGAAGACGGACCAGTTTCTATTTTGAGGATTCAACGAGAAGAACCAATGCAGGAGGCGCCTAGGGTCTGATAAGCCTACAAAGTTGAGGAAAGGATTCACAACCCAAAACTCAATTAGTTAAATGATATCCAAGCTTCTTCTTTTCTATTGACTTGTGACGATTCATAACAAATTAATAAATTATCTTTTCAATGCAATTCATTTCTACTGTTGTTATTTTTAAGTCTGATCTAGCGATATTCTTAAAAGTAATATACTTGGTGTTTTCATAAAAAACCTTTTTACACAAATCATATTTCCATGAAAACTTTGTTGATCACTTAAGCAAAGTAGGATTTATATTTGGTATCTGCGAGACCACGATTTATCAAATATAGAACACCAATTTGATTAAGGTATGTAATCTTAGACCGATCAGGGAAAGATTGTCTACAGTTCAAAGCCTAGTAATTGAATTCATCGATAAATTGTTACACACTGATAATCTAATCAAAGTTATAAGTTGTTTTCTTGCTTTGTGTATACAAGTCTTGAATTTTACTTATTGAAACTACAGATATCAGAAACGATTACAAGAGGTTTTTCACAAGGGGAAGAAGAAGGGTTTCGATACATATGAAGAGAGGAGAGGGACGACCCTTGGATTTCTTCTCTTGGAAGTACAAATGACACTAATTAAGACTTTAAAGTCTCACTTACACGGAAGCCACAAAGGTCAGGGGCACATGCGTCCTTTTGTCCTAGCCAGGGGCGTTTTTGTCAATTCTGGATTATTAGCACCTTCTAGAATAGCCTCCACAAATCAACAATGTTCCTTACCACACCCAACCATATTCCAAGCTCATCCTCACCATTGATCACTATCATCCACGATCAACGGTTCAGAATCGGACACCTGTTTTATCCTTTCCTTGTCCATTAAGTTTACTTGATGAACAAACCTAGATCAAAGTATAAATGTAATAGTTAGTAACACTTTTATTTTTAATGAGAATTCTAAATATTCAAGGAATTTTTACCTCATTCAATTAATATGGTATCAGAGCAAATCTGAATTTTCTTTTCTGAGTAAGCACAAATGGCTGCCCCCATAATCAATACCGGCAGCCCCTATCATCTTCCTCCGAATGAAACTTCGGCCCTGTCCCTCATTTCACAGGAACTCTTCGGATCTAATTACCACCAATGGTCTCGGGCTGTCAAGGTTGCTCTTATGTCCAAAAACAAGTTTGCGTTTGTTGACGGAACTATCAAGGCACCGGCTTTGGATGACCCAATGTACAACCAATGGGAGAGGTGCAACAATATGGTTATCTCATGGATAAACCATGCTATCTCGCCCTCCATTGCTCGAAGTGTTATGTGGCTGGAGAAAGCAGAACAGATATGGGCCGATCTGAAGGAGCATTTTGCTCAGGCAGACTCGTTGAGGATCGTGGAGCTCCGACGAGAAATCCACAGCCTGAAACAAGGTAATGGAAGTGTCACTGAATACTATACCAATATGAAAATACTCTATAATGAGTTATTGAATCTGCGACCCATGCCGTAATGTACCTGTCGGACGGTGTGCGGCTGAAGTGCCTTCAAGATCTTGAGAGATCAGCAGGACGCGGATCAAGTGATTACATTCTTGCAAGGATTGAATGAATCCTATTCCACAGTATGCTCCCAAATACTCCTCATGGAGCCGTTGCCCTCGCTCAACAAGGTTTATGCCTTATCTATTCAACATGAACGACAGATTGGCTTTGTACCTGTCAAACAAACAGAGGGAAATGAAAGCAACCCGTTTGCAGGCTTTACACAAGGAAGGCAGAACAACAATCGCAACAACTCGAGGTATGCAAACAAGAAAACAAATGGGCAAAATACATCCTTGTGCAGTTATTGTGGAAATACAGGACATACTGAAGATATCTGTTTCAAGAAACACGGCTATCCACCGAACTATGGAAATAGAAACAGGGGAAATCCTTTCAGAACCAACCAACCCAAGGCCAACTCAGTAGTTAATCAGGGCAGAGACAATGGGGATTCAGGTGAAGAGGACAATAGGCAGGTAAATGCAGAACCGTTCACTCTAACCAAAGACCAGTATCAAACGCTAGTCGCCTTATTGCCACTGAGCCATACAGGAAAGGCCCTAGCCTCAGGCAGCAGCGTCAACACCTTTGTCAAGGGAGACAGTTTTGGTAAACTCCTAAACCCTAATATTGCGCCATCATGTTGGATAATAGACACTGGGGCCACGGACCACATCATTTGTGACACAAAACTATATACCTAATGCAGCAAAATAGAAAAATGTTGGGTAAATCTGCCTAATGGTGAGAGGGTAAAGGCAGAACATGTTGGTACTGTGGTTTTAAGCCCACAACTCACTTTGCAAAATGTTTTATGCATACCTGCTTTCGATTACAACCTCATATCGACTAGCAAATTACTTGATACCGGTGAATTATGCATCGTGATAACTGGGTTTGTGTGTGTAATACAGGACACAACAACTGGGAAGAGGATTGGCTTGGCTAGGGAACATGAAGGCCTCTACTATTTAGATTATCCATTGCCTAGTAGTCTTTGTTCTGTTTTTTCAATTAAAGCAAATGTATGGCATCAACGTTTTGGCCATCCCTCTTACGAGAGGATGAAGGGCCTCAACCTACCTTGTAATGACTTTGATTCATCTAAAGCAATTCCATGTGACATTTGTCAAAGAGCTAAACAGAAAAAGACTCAATTTTCAAACAGCCATAGCATAGCAAAACAATGCTTTGACTTAATACACGTAGACATATGGGGTCCAGCAACAGAATCACATTCTAGCAAGCGTTATTTCCTAACCATACTTGATGACCATAGCAGGTATACATGGGTAACACTAATGCAAATGAAAGGGGAAGCAAGCACAACATTACAACAGTTCTGCATATATGTTAAACGACAATTTAGCAAAGATGTAAAGGTGGTTAGAATGGACAATGGCCCTGAGTTCATCATGAAGGATTTCTATAACACAAATGGAATCATACATCAGACATCATGCCCAGAAACACCACAATAGAACGGAAGAGTGGAAAGGAAGCATCAAGACATTATGAATACTACGAGGGCCCTCATGTTTCAAAGTTCATTGCCCAAAGAATTCTGGCCAGAGGCTGTCAGTCACGCAGTCTATCTCAAAAATAGGTTGCCTTCGGCACCAATCCTAGGGCAGACACCTTATCAAAGGGTGTATGGAGAGAAAAGCAACATAGAAGACCTCAAAGTGTTTGGGCGCTTGGCCTATGCGTCATCACTAGACAGACATAAGAGCAAATTTACAGAAAGGGCAATCAAATGCATGTTCATGGGATACAGACTTGGCACAAAGGGTTTCAGACTCTTAAATTTAAACACTAACATGTTCTTCTTTTCCAGGCATGTTAAGTTTTTTTAGCAGTGCTTTCCTTTTTCGGAAGCCAATCCAGGAGCAAAGAATTTTTGCAGTGAAGAAGAGCTAGACTCCTTGCACATTGCAACCATGACAGACGATAAGGATGAGACCTCAGACACCGAGACACAAACTGAAATACAAGACATCATGCAGCATGTAGACGCAATATAGACAGAAAATCATGAATTCACAGAAGCACACTTCACAAATGATCAGACAACCAGAGAGAGGCCACAAAGAACCAAACGAACACCAACTTATCTCAAGGATTATCACTTAGCTTTAATACAAGGTTCGTCATTGCCCTATCTCACTAATTCCCTGCATGGCCTTTCAAAGCACCTTTCATATGAGAAACTTTCCCCAGCCAAAAGAATTTTCTCTCTTAACCTTGTCTGTCACAAAGAACCTGCAACATACCATGAAGCAAAATTAGATCACAGTTGGGTCAAAGCCATGGAAAATGAGCTCGCGGCTCTAGAAGCAAATCAAACATGGAGTCTAGTCACCTTACCTGAAGGAAAGCGACCCATAGGGTGCAGATGGGTTTATAAAGTCAAGCATAAGGCAGACGGAAGCATCTCAAGGTACAAGGCTAGGCTCGTGGAAAAAGGGTATACTCAGCAGGAGGGAGTTGACTTCACAGCTATTTTCGCACCTGTTGCAAAGTTTACAACAATTAGAATGCTTCTAACCTTGGCTATAAACAAAGATTGGCACATACACCAGCTAGATATTGACAACGCTTACTTACACGGGGATCTAAGTGAAGACGTCTACATGGTCCTGCCTCCAGGGATTGAACCACAACACGACAAACAAGTCTGTAAGCTCAATAAGGCTCTATATGGGCTTCGACAAGCTGGACGACAGTGGAACACCAAGCTCACGACGACCATCAAACAAATGGGTTTTACCCAATCCATAGCTGATCCTTCCTTATTTACCAAAATAGAGGCAGGACACACGACCGCCCAATATGGTATATGTTGATGATGTCATATTGGCAGGAAGTGACATGCATGCGATTTCAGCGGTCAAGAGGCACCTGAACGACACCTTTAGCATCAAGGATATGGGCACCATCCATTACTTCCTTGGGTTTGAATTTTCTCGCAGCAAGCATGGCCTCCACATGTCACAAAGGAAATACACGTTAGAGCTGTTACAAGAAATGGGGTTCGTCGACTGTAAACTAGCCTCGCCCCGGCATTACCAAATCACAAAGCCAGTCAAAATGTGACACTATTACCAAACAACACATCATACAGACAACTTATTGGCAAACTACTTTATCTTACGCATACAAGACCAGACCTTTCCTTCATAGTAAACCAACTATCACAACACCTTGTACAGCCAACAACAGAAGACCAAAATAGAGCTCAGATGGTGTTACATTACCTTAAGGGGACGGTTGGCCTAGGTCTTTTCTTTCCGGTCATCAACGATCTCCAGCTACAAGCTTTTACGGACTCTGACTGGGAAAATTGCACAGAAACCCGAAGATCGGTGACTGGGTATGTGGTTTTCCTCGGATCCGCCTTAATCTCATGGAGATCAAAGAAACAAAACATAGTATCACGTTCCTCGTCAGAAGAAGAGTACCGCGCCATAGCCTCCACTTCTTGCGAGCTTCATCGGCTCACAAATCTCCTTCGAGATCTTCACTCACCACCGGACCCCGCCTCCCTTCTCTTCTGTGACAACATATCGGCCATGCATAAAGCCCAGAATCCCGTTTTCCATGAGAGGACGAAACATATAGACATCGATTGTCACGTTGTCCGCGAAAGAGTTCAAGCCGGCCTCATCCGCCTCATGCCCATCCCGTCGGCCTTATGGCTCGCCGATTTGTTTACTAAGGCGCAACACTCACCACAGCTAAGATTTCTCTTGAGCAAACTAGGCTTGAAGAACCAGTATCAAGTCTAGTTTGAGGGGGAATATTGAAACTACAGATATCATAAACGATTACAGGAGGTTTTTCACAAGGGGAAGAAGAAGGGTTTCTATACAGATGAAGAGAGGAGAGGGACGACCCTTGGATTTCTTCTCTTGGAAGTACAAATGACACTAATTAAGACTTTAAAGTCTCACTTACATGGAAGCCACAAAGGTCAGGGGCACATGCGTCCTTTCGCCCTATCCAGGGGCGTTTTTGTCAATTCCGGATTATTAGCACCTTCTAGAATAGCCTCCACAAATCAACAATGTTCCTTACCACACCCAACCATATTCCAAGCTCATCCTCACCATTGATCACTATCATCCACGATCAATGGTTCATAATCGGATACCTGTTTTATCCTTTCCTTGTCCATTAAGTTTGCTTGATGAACAAACCTAGATCAAAGTATAAATGTAATAGTTAGTAACACTTTTATTTTTAATGAGAATTCTAAATATTCAAGGAATTTTTACCTCATTCAATTAATATTACTTGTTCCTAAACATAATTTCTGCAATTGTAATCTAAACTATTGACAGAATTGGATTCTGAATCCATAACCATTTAATCTATCCTAAACCAATAAACGATTTTTCTATTAACCTAGATAAAACGAATTCAATCAAAATAAATAAGTTTTTATATATCAAAGAGTTCCATGTGGGTTCGATATCTTTTTATTACTACAAGCGAAAGTCGTGCACTTGCGGAAATCATTCAACAACCTAATACGGAAAGGTAAAACGTCAGTATCAACTTGGCTTTTTATTACTCTGGGCGAATGCCTACGATTCTGCTAGTAACAGTCCTCGAATTCATTTCGTTATATATTAAGTTGAAATTAATCAGGTTGAATTAATTCCAATAAATTTATACGGCTAGCAGCGGTAAGAATCTAATGAGTCACACATGAGACTTGGAATCGGAGGAAGGAATTGTAATTTAGAGGGTATATACATATGGGCCGAAATTTATATATTAATAGGGATAGAATAATTTAATTAATAATTGTAATTGGATTATGATTGTAAATTAAATTATGTGATTATGTGATAATGTTAATTAGGAGTTTTAATGTGATGATAATTCTAATTAATTATCCTTTAACAGAAATTAATATCTAATTGGATTAAGATCATTATCTAATTATATTACGATATGATTTAAGATAATGATGTATATTTAATTAATTATCTAATTAGTAATCCTATTCTGATATGATTTAAGATAATGATGTATATTTAATTAATTATCTAATTAGTAATCCTATTCTGAATTGGATTCTAATTTAATTAATTCACTAATACAACTAGGGTTTGGATTTGAGAAGGCTATAAATAACCCTTCTACCATATGAATTTCGGCCATGCTAAGTATTGGAGGCTAGGAATTCTTCCGATATCATCCCGTCTAAATTACTCTTTCGTTTATGCTCTCTTTGATCTCGTGTCGATTCCTTTAGAGGCAATCAATTTAGATTGTTATTCATTGGTTGATTACTAACCATTTTATTTTCTATTGATTTCATTGTTCATGAAATATGGTTAAGAAGTTGTGGGCACTTCATTTGCAACGATAGATTGATCTTCAGAAAAGGTACACTTGTTTAATTTCTCTTTGTATGAAATAACGATTAACGGATCTTGGGTAAATTTCATCAATGGTGTACAACCTTTGGCCTATTTCACACTTTGGTGTACAACCTTCAATTTGTCTCACTAATATATACGAATTTATAGGTGACCTCCCACTTTAGTATATGGCAGGTTAAAATAACCGGTCAACTCCAGTCAATGCGCCACATCATCCTTTTTCTATCTCTCTCATTTAAAAAGTGGGACCCCTAAAATTGAAATGTCTAAATTACCCTTATTGATTTTCCCTCCTAATTAACTAAAAAATGAATTGTGGGACCACTAATTAAAAATTACTTTTACACCCTTTTATTTTTCACTAATTAACATACTTTCTTCCTCCTCCTCCAACTTCTCTCTCCCACTCCCTCTCTCTAAGTCATCTGTCTATGTCAATTTTGAAGAAAAAATATGGGGGTTGAAGAACAAATCTGTCGATTTTGCTCACTCACGGGAACATTTCGAGTTCTCTATTCACATTTCTTTCTGACATTCTATTTCGAGTTCTTTATCAATCTTGAACTCGATTTTGCTTCAACGTCAGAAGAACCCTTCCATCTTTTTCCAAAAAGAATTTTCTAGAAATGAAATTAGGAAGGATCTATTCAAACATGTAAAATATCTTATATATCCATAAACTATGGGTCGGCTACTCCTGTATGCCCAGATCAAAGAGTCCCCACTAGGTGAATATCACGATTTCAATTAGTTTGGTTATTTGATTCATTATATCTTTATAATTTGAAAACTCTTTTATTTCCTTTTTTCTTTTTAAAAAAGAATGATGGGATCTTGGTTAGGCTTGACTCCCTAATCTCTGATCTATATTATGAATAAAGAAAGTATTGTTTAAATTGAGTTTACAGAAAAAATTGAAAAAATAGGATTTATAGAAAGAGAAAAAGAAGCATTAATTAAATCAAAAGAAAAATGAAGGCACGAGATTCATAGATGCTAATAAAGAACACAGAAAACTTGCATGACAATTTTTTGTGAGATTCACGTGAATCTCACAAAATTCCCTGCTCTTTAGTTAGATGAAGTCAGAAAGAGAAAAGATGAAAAGAAACTATGGAGAGAGAAGAGCAATAAAGATATTTTAGATATTTTAATTTTAGGGTCCCATATTTTTAAATGGGAGAGATGAAAAAAAGGATGATGTGGCATGTTGACTGGCGTTGACCGGTCATTTTAACAGGTTATATACCAAAGTTGGAGGTCACCTATAAGTTCGTACATAGCAGTGAGACAAATTGAAGGTTGTATATCAAAATATGAAATAGGCCAAAGGTTGTACACTATTGATGAACTTTATCCACGAATCTTGGAAAGGAAAATAGATAAAATAGATAAAAAAAATTATATTTCCGTTGCGTCTTGGTTTGTCTATTTTCATTCACATTATATGTAACTTGACATATTCCATAGTTACATATTCGTCTAAGGATATAGCTAATGAATGATCGAATTATATTGGACCTAATACGGAAAGATGAGTGTCAGTATCAACCTGGCTTTTTATCACTCTGGGGAATGTTTACAGGTCTGCTAGTAATATTCTTCAAACTCATTCCGTTATATATTTAGTTGAAATTAATCTGGTTGAATTAATTCCAATAAATATATACGGCTAATAGCGGTAAGAACCTATTGGATCGCACATAGGACTTGGAATCGGATGACGAAATAGTAATTGAGAGGGTGGAGAATGATGGGCCCCGAAATATATGTATATATAGTGAGGATTAATTAAATTAATTGATAATTATAATCAGATTATAATTATAGTCAAATTAACTTATTATGTGATCTCAATTTTATTTTGGGGCCTGACAAATCGAATGTTTAGAGACGGAAGAATTGATCGATGACCTAACCCTGCGATGGCGTCTTCTTCCTCGGTGGCCGGCGACGAGCCGTTCACCATTGCGCATCTCTTTGATCGGAATTCATTTGCTCGATACTCTAAACATGTTGCAGCTCCTAGGCAGCCCGAGTCGCGCAACTCTCCGCGCTCCTTTGTGGAAGCTATGAAAGGCTCGTCTTCCTCTACGACAATCCTTGCGCCTTACCTTCCGATGGTAACTGAAGAGGGAGGCTTCATAGCAGTCAAAATACCTCAAGAAATATATGAGGAAAGGATCAAATATGTGTAGCATTCTGTAATTGGTAGAGTTACTCTGAACAAGAGAGATAGGCCATGGAGGCATGCAGAGCTTAAACAGAAATTGAATCAGGTATGGAAACGAAACCTTGACTGGAATTTGATTTCTCTTGGGAAAAGGTTTTACCAAATAATTATGCCTGATGCTAAAGCACTCTAGTACGTTTGGGGACTTGGTGTTGTTTCGCTAAAACCAGGCATAATTATGTTTTCGCCCTGGATGCCTGGATTTAATCCGGAGCTACACAAATCCACCTCTGCACAGGTCTGGGTTAGGCTATATAATCTTCCATGGGAATTCTGGGACACCAGAATCATAGCTAGCATAGCTAGAGCAGTTGGGGTTCCCATCCGATTTGACCAAAATACGGTAAATGGCGAATTTGGGCACTACGCCAGAGTGCTAATTGATGTTGAGCTGACCAAGGAAGTCCAATCTAAGCTCCGAATTGACACTGATAATCATAAACAGTGGGTTTACCTAGAGTATGAGAATCTCCCAATGCTTTGTAATACTTGCTCGGCTATTGGGCATTCGTCGACGCAGTGTAGGAGGAATATTGTCGAACAGCAGCGGGTTCAGAAAGGAAAACAATAGAATTTGCCAAGACCTAGGCGACGGGTCCAATTTGAACATAACAATGGTAATGATTCTCATAAGGAAGATGTGAATTTGAATAAAGAGAATGTCCAGAGTGCTGAAGGTGATAAAGACCGGCTGAGCAATCCTCTGCAGATGGTTCTTCACCAAGCTCAGGCCCTAGGAACTGCAAATGACAGAAACTGGGCGGAGTGGGGTGATTGCAGCGAAGAAGGAAGTCGCTCAATCTCTGATTTAGAGGGATTTGCTTTGACAGTAGCGGCTACTCTGCCCAAAGAGGTAAATTTCCTAACTGATTCGCCTGAATGGACTCAAATTGTCAATAGATCAAACAACAGAGTGTTGGGAAATAGTAATGAATATGCAGCTGAAGGGAGCGACTGGATTACAGCTAGGAAAAAGCCAAAGGCCAGAAAGCTTAAAGGCAAAGTTAGTAACACCTGAAAATCTTGTACTGGAACTGTAGGGGAATCCATAACAGGGGTACCCAAAGAGCGCTCAGGCTTATCTGCAGTTCGAATAATCCTAACCTTGTTTGTATCTCTGAACCAATGGTGGACTTTGATAAAATTTCGGCTTTCTTCTGGAACTCTATTGGTTTATATTTAATCTCACAAAATTCCAACAATTCCATTTGGTTATTTTCGAAGATTGGAATAAGCAATAGATGTGCTATCATTCTCAGTCACGAGCAGCATATCACTATCAGATACAATCTAGCTGCGGAATGCTTTCAGATTAGCTTTGTATATGGTAATAATAGTGCTGGTATAAGAAGAATCTTATGGGACTCTATTCTTGGTATTTCTGACTGTGATAAAAAGCTCGTTTTGGGAGATTTTAATGCAGTTATAGATGCTCATGAGAAAACTGGGAGAAGTCCCTCTGAAAGCAGTTGTCACGACTTTCGGGATTTCATTCGGAATGGTGGCCTGAATGAGGTGGAGAGCACTGGTTTATAGTTTACCTGGTCGAATGGCAGAATGGGGGATAATCATGTTGAATGTAAGCTTGATAGGGCTTTGGTAAATGACAATTTTATTGACAGATGGGACAGAGTTAATTGTTCAGTCTTACCTCGCAACAAGTCTGATCACTCCCCAATCATCCTCAATTGTACTTTTGGCATTGCCCGCAAAGGGAGATTCCATTTCCTCTCTATGTGGACCACGCATGACTCTATTCACAAGCTCATTAGTGATCACTGGGCTTCCTGCAACATCTCTTTGCCGCCAGCTCAGCTTCTGTGCCATAAGCTAAAGACTCTCAGGCCTAAGCTCAAGACTTGGAACAAAGATGTTTTTGGCTTGGTGGATACAAATATTGCAACTGCCATGGTCAAACTGGAAGAGATTCAAGCCAAGATTTCCAGGGAGGGTCTCAGCGACACTTCCTTTGCTCAAGAGGCGGATGTGCAGCAGGACCTGGATCTTCAGCTGTATAGACAGGAAATGCTCCTAAGGGATAAAAGCAGAGAAAAATGGCTAACTTCAGGGGATAGAAACTCAGCCTTCTTTCACCGATCAACCAAAATTCGAAAGGTCCAATCTTCCTTGAATAGTCTTTTGATCAACGACATGCTTGTGCAGGATGAAGATGTTATATCACAGCATGTTGTCAGCTATTATAAATCGCTCTTCACTGGTGATCTTCGGCATATCAATTATGACGTTGTCAACTCTGTTATCCCTCGTAGGGTGACGGATGAGGATAATGGCACTCTTACCGGGAAACCCTCGAATTCTGAGATTAGAAATGCTATCTTTAACATGAACAAAGATAGTTCTCCGGGGCCTGACGGATTTGGAGGTGTGTTTTATCAGCACTTTTGGGACATTATTGGGCCTGATGTCTGCCAGATGGTCAACTCATTCTTTGATACTGGATATATGCTGCCTGGTTTAAATTCTAGCATCATTGCACTTATACCCAAGGTTGAGGGAGCCAATGAGATTCAGCATTTTAGGCCTGTTGCAATGGGAAATTTTAACTACAAGATCATTCCAAGAATTATCTCTAACAGGCTTGCACCTATTGCCTCCAAGATAATTTCTGAAAATCAATTTGGGTTCATAGTTGGAAGGAATATTCACCATTGCATTGCTGCTGCTTCTGAAGGTGTAAATTTGCTTAAAAAGAAGTGTTTTGGGGGAAACATGGCGTTGAAAATTGATATCAGAAAAGCCTTTGACACTTTAGACTATAATTTCCTTCTTGCTGTGCTGGACGCTTTTGGATTTTCCCTGAGGTTCAGAAACTAGATTCTGGAAATTCTGAGATCAGCCAGAATTTCAATTTCTTTGGGTGGTGGAATCAAGGGTTTCTTTGGATGCTCTTGCGGAGTCCGTCAGGGCGATCCTCTATCTTCTACGCTGTTTGGAATTGCTGAGGATTTCCTTGGCAGATGGATAACTAAGCAGGTTGTTGATGGTAATCTTGACCCTATGATTTATGCTAAGAGTGATGCCTTTCCCTCTCATCTTTTGTATGCAGATGATATGATGATCTAATGTCGCGCCTCGGTCAAAATATGAACTGTATCAGGGACTTGTTTACCCTCTATGAAGCTAATTCTGTCCAAGCCGTTAACTGGGAGAAATCACAAGCCATCTATGGGAATTTCATTTGTGCGGCTCGCAAAATTCGACTTTCTGACAGACTTGGCATCAGAATTGCCTCGCTTCCCTTTAACTATTTAGGCGTTCCCTTGTTCCAGGGGGCACCTAGGGCCAGATTTCTTCAGCCGCTTGTTGATAAGTTCTTAGGCAAGTTCAGCATATGGAGAGGTAAAACTTTATCGTTCGCTGGCCGGCTAACGCTGGTCAATTCCTCGCTCACTGGTACTTTTGTGAACTCTTTCCTTTTGTACAAATGGCCTGCTGCCTTACTTTCACGGATCAACAAAGCTGTTCGTAACTTCCTTTGGACAGGAGATAGGGACAAAAGAAAGTTTATTTATGTTCTGTGGAGAACCTGCTGTCAGAAAACAATCAATGGATGTTTGGGAATAAAAAATTTTAAGCTATTTAATCTAGCTCTAATTGCAAAATTCTGCTGGGAACTTCTCTAGGGTAAGAGCTTTGTGGAATCTCTGATTAGGATTCGATTCCTGGTGTAGGTGCCGCGGCCTCGCCCCGGCGGACTGGGGGGTGGACATCGTTGACGACAGATGCTGCGATTGGCGCCGAAAGCAACCAATCGCGGAATCAAGGTGCTCGGCAGGGCCAGAGCTCGGAGTATGGAAGAGTCGCCACCCACGAATGGGAAATGAACACCGATCCCTTGCGGGAGACCGGTGAGGGTTCGGGAAACTTAGGTACGAGCTGAGAAGGTAAATTACAGGATCAGTCCAATAGTTTTCAGATTTATTAAAATACTTCAAATCTAATCTAATCTATCATTTTGGGTCTCCGAACTACCCAAATTGGATCATAGTCTATAACGGAGACTCTTAAAACGATGTTTTATTTCAAAACGTTATTCGTAAATATTTTTAAAACCTATATTTACAATGTTTTAATCCCGAACTACCCTTAAATCGGGTCATGGTTTGTGTTGGAATTTTAAAACGAGGTTTTTTATTTCAAAACAAAAACCGAACGTTCATTTAATACGAGACGGGAATTAAGTAAATACGAAAAAATAAATAAATGTGCTAAATAAATAAATAACTAACTAAATAGATAAATAAAAACTACTACCTAAACAAATAAATAAATAAATAAATAAAACGAGTCTAGTTCCTCGGATAATACCTCAAGATCGCTATCTGCGGCCAATGTCGGTTGATTCCACGAGTTATGATTTTTTTGGTAAAATATTTAACTTTTAGGAATTTTTTATTTTTTTTAGGAAAAAAAATATTTTTCCCAAAAAATTCACTCTCTCTCTAAAAAATGTTTTAGAGTGAGAAGCTCTCCAAAAAATCCCCTCTCCCTAATGCATGGGGATCCGTGCCTTTTATAGGCACGGATCCCAAAGTTGGACGTGCGTCCAACGGGGGGTTGGGCGGACGCCCAACAACAAGTTGGGCGACGCCCAACAAGCGTTGGGCAGACGCCCAATGCAGGTTGCGCGATGACCAACAGGCGCTGGGCGGACGCCCAGCGCACGTTGGACGACACCCAACCTTGAGTTGGGCGACGCCCAACAGGCGCTGGGCGGACGCCCAGCGCAAGTTGGGCGCGCGCCCAACTGCCGTTGGGCGTGCGCCCCGGGCTGTTGGGCGTGCGCCCAACTGCCGTCGGCCATGTGCCTGACGCGGCTGGGCACTCGCCCAACACCGCGGGGCGCTCTCCCCATGCCGTCCACTTGCCGGTACGCATTTCTTCGGGGTCGTCTCGTTTTTTTTATTTTTAATTTTTTATTATTGGAATCAACCGCTCTAACCGTCTGCCATGGGTTTTCGTCACAGGTCCTCCGACTCAGTGTCTATAGTTGCCCCTACTTTCCTATTTTAACAGTGACATGTGTGCTTTTTCGAAAAAACTTTTTCGCGAATGCGACACATGCAATGGAAAACATATTAAAGTAAAAGACACATATAGAGTGGGAGGAGAAATACATGATCTCCATGTCGCAAGTTCCTTCCTCATCTTCCGTCTCTTCATCGACCGTCTTCCCGTAGCTTTTCCTAACGACCCTAGTTTCTAAATCAACCGCAGGTAAAACAGCTCTCTCTAGCAACCCTGGTCTCTAAATCGACCGCAGGTAAAATGGCTCTCTCTAGCAACCCTGGTCTCTAAATCGACCGCTGGTAAAATGGCTCTCTCTAGCAACCCTGGTCTCTAAATCGACCGCAGGTAAAATGACTCTTTCTAGCGACACTGGTCTCTAAATCGACCGAATGTAAAATGGCTCTCTCTAGCAACCTTGGTCTCTAAATCGACCGCAGGTAAAATGGCTCTCTCTAGCAACCTTGGTCTCTAAATCGACCGCAAGTAAAATGGCTCTCTCTAGCAACCCTGGACTCTAAATCGACCGCAGGTAAAATGGCTCTCTCTAGCAACCCTGGACTCTAAATCGACCGCAGGTAAAATGGCTCTTTCTAGCAACCCTGGTCTCTAAATCGACCACAGGTAAAATGGCTCTCTCTAGCAACCCTGGTCTCTAAATCGACCGCAGGTAAAATGGCTCTTTCTAGCGACCCTGGTCTCTAAATCGACCGTAGGTAAAATGGCTCTCTCCAACAACATTGGTCTCTAAATCGACCGCATGTAAAATGGCTCTTTCTAGCGACCCTGGTCTCTAAATCGACCGCAGGTAAAATGGCTCTTTCTAGCTACCCTGGTCTCTAAATCGACCGTAGGTGAAATGGCTCTCTCTAGCAACCTTGGTCTCTAAATCGACCGCAGGTAAAATGGCTCTTTCTAGCGACCCTGTTCTCTAAATCGACCGCAGGTAAAATGGCTCTTTCTAGCGACCATGGTCTCTAAATCGACCGCAGGTAAAATGGCTCTTTCTAACGACCCTGGTCTCTAAATCGACCGTAGGTAAAATGGCTCTCTCTAGCAACCTTGGTCTCTAAATCGACCGCAGGTAAAATGGCTCTCTCTAGCAACCTTGGTCTCTAAATCGACCGCAGGTAAGATGGCTCTCTTTAACGATTCTGAATTTCAAGACACTATCGTCTGCATTTTTTACTAGAGTTACTGTCTCGTGTACTGAAGTCGTTGATAGGAATGTCCTTATCCTTTCGTCTGGAACATTTTAGGCTAAAAATTATTTTTCTGTTGACTGTTGTCTATATTTTGACTGGTGTCACTGTTCTGTAAATTTTGGCTGTCATCTGGAGTTATCTCTTTGGGGTATTGGCCACCGCCTGGCTGAAACAGACTGCAAATCGGAGGTCTGTGCACCCGGTAATTAATTATTTACTTTTTACATTTATGTCACGTCGTACCTTTTTCCTTTATTACGACAATGCCATTCCCTTTCCTTATAAAAGGGTGGTGGGGTTCATTTCAACCCCACACCTTCTCTCCCTTTTTCTCTCTCTCTCACTAACATTAGAGTATTCTCGTGATGGGGTCGAGTAGATACGATGGCACAAAGGGTATGGAGGTGGTTTTCGAGGACTTTGCTAGAGTGGTTCCTTTCTAGAACCCTGATTCTGACCTGAGTCGGACCAATGTTAACCGGGTAAGCAACTCCTTATTTTTATTTGTCAAGACTTCTAAGTTTTAGCAACCCATTTGAACGTTATTTGCATGCTAACCTTTAAACTGGTTATAAGCCTTTTAGTTAGAAAACACGAACTCTTATGCATGTGAGCAATACTTTACGATTTTTGGAAAGAATGTGAACTTTATACATGTGAATAGTAAAAACGCGAACAATGCATGCGAATAGTAAAAAACGTGAATAGTGTACGTGAATAGTAAAAACGCGAATAGTGCACGTGAATAGTAAAAACATGAATAGTAAACGTGAATAGTGTACGTGAATAGTAAAACCGTGAATAGTGCACGTGAATAGCAAAAACGTGAATACTAAAAACGTGAATAGTGCACGTGAATAGTAAAAAATGAATGATACTAAACCATCCTTAAAAACTCGTATAGGCTTAAGCTCTTCACAAGCACGCGAGAAAGTGGAACCCCAAAGAATAATGAATCAAATTAAACCCTAAACAAATGACCCTATGGACGAAACTCTAGAGAATGACTATCTTAACAACAAGAACTTGCTAGGTTAAATTTAGACGAAATTTAAAGAACGACTAGGTAAACTGAATTTCTATCAGAAGTGAGGCCCTTAAGGAATAATGACTTTGGCTTAGTCCCACTCTCACTTGTACTATTCCTTCTAGGTTATTGGCATTACTGGATCTACCAAGGGCATCCACTCCTGGTATGCCTTGCTTCCCACGGCGGTTAGAGCCCGTGTGCGAGGGTTGGGTTTCGAGCCTTTTATTCTGGCGCTGCCCCGTGCCAATGGTGTGTGCGACAAGCGTGGCTTACGCGCCCTTTGCGAGAGGTGGGTGGATTCGACTCACACCTTTCACCTTCCGTTCGGGGAGATGACGATCTCGCCCTACGACTTTTCCCTACTGACCGGATTACGAGGCGGTGGCACTCCGGTCCCCCTTCGCTACGATATGGTGCGTCCCAGGGTCGACCCTGATGAGGTGGCTGCATTGGCTGGTCCCGGAGTCTGCATAGGCGCCGGGTCTACATCGGCGAAGTTCATCACCACCTTCAGCCTGCTGAGTCGTCGAGACTTCTGTGATCGAGACGATACAGATCGGGCCACCCATAGTTTCCTCCTGTACACCTTAGACGAGACGGTTTTTCGAACCAAGAGCGGGACCATTGTAGACACCGAGTCGGAGGACCTCTGACGAAAACCTGAAAACAAGACGGTTAAAGCGATTGATTCCGGAAGTTTCGAAAAAATAAAATAAATAGTTACAGTGGGTCGCTGCTGTGATGTGCGTAGTGCGAGTGCTTAGCGGCGACCGACGCGTGTTCGACGACAGTCGGACACCCGCTCGACGACACAAAGCGCGCGCTCGACGCTCGGTGGTCACAACACATGGACGCCCGACGGCGCAGAACGCGAGCCCGACGGTCACGACATGTGAGCGCCCGACGGCGCGGAACGCGAGCTCGACGACCGCGGGGGCATGCACGCCCGACGGTGCGAGACGCGCCCCAGTGGCCGTTGGGCGAGCGCCCAACCGCGTCGGGCGGATGCCCAACGACAGTTGGGCACGCGCGCCCAACCTCGCGTTGGGCGCTCGCCCAACGCTATTGGGCGACCGCCCAACAATGTTGGGCGGTTGCCCAACGCGAGGTTGGGCGGCCGCCCAACAATGTTGGGCGGTAGCCCAACGCCAGGTTGGGCGGCCGCCCAACATGCTTTGGGCGACGCCCGATTTTACTCGGGCGTCGCCCATTGGTCCGGGGACCCGTTTGCCTATAAAAGGCACGGATCCCCATGCATTTGAGTGGTGGAGAATTTTGGAGCCTTTCTCACTCTAAACATTTTTAGAGAGAGAAAGTGATTATTTTTGAGAAAAATATTTTTTTTTCTCAAAAAAAATTCCGAATTTCCCAAAGTTAAATTTTTACTAAAAAACACAAAAAACCGGAAAATCACGACTCGTGGAATCAATCGGCTTCGACTGTCAGATACCGAACTTGAGGTATTATCCGAGGACTAGACTCGTTTTATTTTATTTTATTTATTTCTTTTCCTTTATTTATTTTTATGTTATAATCTTATTTATTTTGTCATTTATTTATTTATCATGTTTTATTTAATTTTTCGTATTTATTTAATTCCCGTCTCGTGTTGAATAAAATTCGGTTTTGTTTTAAAATAAAAAACCTCGTTTTGATATCCCAATACGAACCGTGATCCGATAAAAAGGTAGTTCGGGTGTTAGAAACGTTGTAATTATAAGTTTTAATTTAAAAGAATTTCCGAATAATTTTTTAAAATCAAAACGTTGTTTTAGGAATTTCCGTTATTGACTATGATCCATTTTTGGTAGTTCGGAAATCCAAAACGATTGAATTAGACTTAATTTAAAGCTTTTGAATAAATCTGGAAACAATTGGAGTGCTGCTGTAATTTTCCGTTTCTGTCACTAATTGCTGTTTACCAACGGATTTTTCGTCGGTAAATCTGCCAAAACGTAAAAAATGCCATTTCAGTCCATTTTTCTTAACTTTTAAGTTTTTAATCCTTAATATATATATGTATAGTTATGTAATATATATTTTCAAACCATTTTAGATATTTAGTGTATATAATTATTTAGGATGTTTGTATATCATTTTTTATTCAATTTTTTAAGCATAGGTATATGTATATATATATTCTCTTTTTTTATTCATTTGAGTTATATTAGATTCTATTTTAAAAGGTTATTTATTTGGGCATTTTGGAAACTAATTAGTAAGTATTAGTATATGGATATATGTTATTTTTGGTATTTAAAACTATATTAGTTATGTATATATGTAGTTTTGGGACATTTGGGTTATTTTATTAAATGAAATTATTTTGGATAAATGTTATTTTCTTATTTATGAAGTTTATTTGCTATTTTCACCTCTTTTAAAGTATAAATATATTGTACCTAGTATTTTCATATATGTATAGTTTCTTTTTTATTAACTCTTATTTTCATATTCTCTTTTTGATTTGAATGTATATATATATGCTTAAATTATTTTCTTTATTCTTTTGGACCATTTATGGGTCCATGTTTCAAATGGGCTTTATTTGGGAGTGAATCTTGGTTTAAATGGGTTTATTATTGTAATTATAATAGGTAAAGAGTCCATTAAATAAAAGGAGAAAATAAATCACAAAAAGAGAGTTTTCAATTTAATTATTTAAACTAATGAATTTTTAGAGGTTCCTAATGTAAATAAATATAGTTGTTTTGTTAATATTTCAAATCGTTTTCAAAACACCACGTTTTAAAACCTTAATCCGTTCCAAAGGCGGATTAAGTGAACCTTGTAATTAAAATCATTTTCATTGTGAATAATCGAATATTTTGAACCATTTTCTCAAAAGAATTTGTACAAAATAAAATGGACTTGTATGTTTAACCACGTTTTCTTACTAAAGGTTTTTTATCTCAAACATTTTCAAACACTTGAGTCGTTCCAACGGCGATTCGAGTAAACTTCACCAATCGGGGTTTTAAAACGCACCTAAATCGTTCCAACGGCGATTAAGGTGCGAACCACGTAAATAAACTCGTTTTGGGGGGAAATAAGTTAGCATAGAATAAACACACAGCATGACATTTAAATAAAGTTGTAAATAAATCACTTCTTTCTTCCCCCTTCTCTGTGTATGTATAACATAAATGGGTGATTCTTTACTAATGTGGCTTTTCAATAATATATGCTCAAAACGGTTTCCAAAAAGAGAAAGAAAAGGTTTCAAATGAATTTTAAACTTAAAGAAGTATACGATTAGTCCGTTATCGCCTAACATGCTGAGTAGGAGGCCGGTGGTTCATAACCGGGCGATGTCGGGGTGCCTAGTAGCCTTTCTCCAGAAAGGAGCTAGCCTTCTCGGCTCGTACCTAAGTTTCCCGAACCCACACCGGTCTCCCGCAAGGGATCGGTGTTCATTTTCCCATTCGTGGGTGGCGACTCTTCCATATCTCCGAGCTCCGGTCCTACCGAGCAGCTTGATTCCACGATTGGTTGCTTTCAACGCCAATCACCGCTTACGTCGCCATGAGGTTGTCCACCCCCCGGTCCGCCCGGGAGATTAGGCCGCGGCACCTCGTCTAACAAGTGGCGACTCTGTTGGGGAGGCGAGAAATTTGATTCCGGAAGGCGTGTATTAAGCCCTTAACGGGGACGGATCGTTTTACTTCTTTTCGTATGCATTCATGTGCATTATTGCAAACCCTTTGGGTAATTTCCGCGAAACCTCTAGCGAGAGTCCATTCGTCGCTCGAAAGAGGCTAGTGTAAGTTCCCCCTTACAGTAAGGCGCCAAAGGGTCCCCATCCATTCATTAGGGGCGAATTTGTGCGGTCCTGTGAGGTCCCGCGGTCAGCCGTGTCAGCATATAGTAGCCTTAGAAGTTTCCATAGAATTACCCGTTACTATTTTTGATATGATAAATGAATCAATTCGTGTTTTCAAACCGCCACGATACGTGTCTAATCCTAAAGTAGGTAAAGAAAATGAGACGATGTGTTAATATATACTCGTGAATCGACATACTAATTACCCTAAAACATCGAAACAATTTGAACTAAAGACGACTTAGTCATCTCATATGAATGAACATGTGCGACCCGCCTTGTCCCTTTCGGTGTCCCGACGAAGGCACATGTTCAGGAAATGTGTTATGACGTAAGCACGTATTAATATGAATCGGTTCGGTGTTAAGGATAGTTACATCTCGATACAAAAGACTATATTAACAGTAGCCGTTATTCACATTCTTTAAATAAGTTAGGATAAAACGAGATCATGACGAAACGAAAACGAAGAACATTTCTGTTTCGAACGACCTTGTCGTAACGTAAAAAGTTTCGCACAAGTAGCCCGTCCCTTCCGAATAAAAGACGAGCTTTTACGTTATGCCCCGTGTCGTTTTTAAGAGAAATGGACGTGTCCGCGGAAGTGACTAAGAAAAGAAAAGCGAAAAATGAACTAAACGACCAAAATCATTCCGAATTTACGATATATGTCAATCCCGAGCGTAGTTAAAGAAAATAAACCAATGCCGTTGAATACGTTCCTCGAACGAGTGTATACCCCGTTTAAAATCTCGAAGCCGAATCAAGCCAACCCATATAATTGCGCCATATGGACGAGACTGCGGGTTTTGACTAACGACTCGATCATTTCGACCGTTACCAAAATTGTAAGAAATATGGCCCGATATACGTGTTTGCTTAAGTCGTGCATAAAGGAAAGAGAACGGTGATGTCCTCGCTTTGAATAAGCATGCGATTCAACGAAACGTTCATTTTCTATAACCACACTAAGAGGATATATCCCGTAGATTGGGAAGAACAACGAACTGTTGCTAGCCGAAAGGTTACCGTGCGCTTAAAATAAGACTCGCCGTCTTTTCGTGTAGCAAAATGAGCAAACGAATCCTCGACGCTAAGAACAAACACGTTACGCGATGAGTCCGTTCCCTAAAATAAAATCCCAAAAGTGATTCCATCACTAAATAAACGCATGGTTACGTCTCTCGATAGATCCAAAAAGATCCCGTTGTAATCCAAAAATCGAGACACGAATCCACGTGAATAAAAAGGGAATGAGTCATTTGCAATAACAAACGATTGGAATAGAAGAATAACTCGTACCACGTTTAAAAACCGAGATGTGCTCAAAGGGAGTCAAAACCCGAATTAATGCGTCTCGCGAAAGGACAAAAGACGAGTTATTCTGAAAGGACAATCCAACTTGGTCGATTTCTTAGTCACTGAACGTGGATACGTCAAAAACGAATTGTATTATCTGATGGGTGATTTAATTTTCCGCAATAATCGACGGCATCACGCGTCCCCTGAACCGCAATGTGAGCCAAAAACCAAAATCCTAGGAAAGAGACCTGGACCAACGAGTGTGTGGAGGAATAAGGGTGGAAGAGAGATGTTGTGATACGTGTAATTAGACTAACATTTGTTCTTCTTATCTTATATATCCGTAAATAAATAAACGCACACACCACGAATCATGCATATAAAATCATGCATACATACTAATGGATACCGTTCACGCAGACGTCATCATTAAGCGGTTGTGGTTTCGCGAGAGTAATCGGCTTGTTAGACAGTTTGATCAGCTACGAGTAGACAGTTCCGAATCAGTAGTTGTGGCTTCTGAATCATCTTCATCCGGGTATACTCAGTCTTCCGTCAATATGTCTGCAACCGACGAGAAAGTGGCTGAATTGGAAAATTCTGTGAACAATATCAATGATCAGCTGGCCGCAATCTTGGCCCAGCTAGCTGAGTTAGCACTGAAGGACAACAAGAGTGGTAGTAAGCGTGCTCAGAATGAGGTGAACGGTGGCCCTCGCTTTGGGAATGAGGAGGATTATCAGGATTATATCCAAAAACAGTTAGAGAAAGAGAAAGCTAAGGAAGAGGAGTGGAAGCAACACATCACGCAGGAAGTGCAGGATCTACGTGGGGGAAGTCCCGGGAGTCAGGACTTTTATAACTTGAAGAATTGTTTATCGGCAACGGCTTTGCCTTTGAAATTCCGGCTCCC
The DNA here is from genome assembly GCF_963576675.1 of Euphorbia lathyris. Classification (NCBI taxonomy): domain Eukaryota; kingdom Viridiplantae; phylum Streptophyta; class Magnoliopsida; order Malpighiales; family Euphorbiaceae; genus Euphorbia; species Euphorbia lathyris. The sequence goes on from NC_088919.1 coordinate 69,657,759, forward strand.
TTACATGAAAAAGTTCGATGGAACGGGAGATCCCACCGCTCACATGAATCAGTATGTTGTGGTGATGAAGCACACGATCCTGATGGAGGATCAGGTCCTAGGGCTGTTTAACACCTACTTAGAGGGGCTGCCCTCACATGGTTTCATGCATTGCCGATGGTAACGAAGAGGGATTGGAAGGAATTAGCGAAGTCATTCATCGCTCAGTATAGCTTCAATACCATGCTTGAGGTCACTTTGAAGGAACTTGAGAGCACTAAGTAGAAGACTGGGGAATCCTTTTCCGATTTTGTAAGAAGGTGGAGGGCCAAGGCCGCGGTTATGAAACAGAAGCCGCTTGAGCAAGATCAGATTCGAATGGTAGTCGGCAACACATTGCCGTATATTAAGAATGAGCTGCGGTACATGCCTTTTACCGATTTCAACCAAATGTATAGCTGTGCCTTGACAGTTGAGGGGGATGGAGAACCGAAAAAGGCGTATACCAAGTGGACGAAGTCTGGATATAGTGCCGGAGGGCCAAGCGCGGGTGCAGAATCTGCAGCAGTGAAAGTGCTTTATCTTAATGCTATCGAAAAGAGGCAGTTCGCCAAATTTGATCAGACCTATGCAAAAGTTTTCGAACGATTGCAGAAGAAGGGGTTGTTGAAGGCTCTTACTCCTTATAACAAAGATCCACCCACTCAGCAGATACAAGCTAGGGGGTACTGCGAGTTCCACAGCAGTTATGGGCATACTATTGAGAACTGTGAGAGGTTGAAGCACGAGATCCAAGATTTGATTGAGGAGAAGAAGATAGCTGATCCTTCGTCAGCGAACCCTTCCACTAGGCGTAATCCATTGCCTAATCATAGGGTGAGCATGATCGGAGTCGGTCTGAAAGAAAATGTAGTGATGGAATCCTTCGAGGAAAATGAAGAGGAGTTGTTGGACTCCGATGAGAAAATGAATGTGGGGAATGGTTTATACGTGTCTGTTTTGGAGGAAGAGCCAACGGAAGAGGTGTTGGACGATAGAACTAAAACTGAGGAAACCGAGGAAGTATCATCTCGGAGGATCATGCCTGTGTTGAAATTGTTTAGTGGGATAGAAGACCCCGAAGCTCATTTGTATGGATACGTGTGTGCTATGTTTGGGGAGCCATACAAAGTGGAAAAAGTCGCTCCATGGTTCTATCTTTCGCTGGTGGGCGAACCTTTGAGGTGGTTTCAATCGCTACCTGACTCGACTAAGCATGATTGGTCACTGATGTCAAGCTTGTTTTTGATGAAGTATCGAAGAGACAAAACACAGGCAAGGGAATATAGCGCGATGCAAATTGGGCCTATCAAACGTCCGTTTCCGACTGTCAGCAAGTATAATGAAGGGAAGGACCCCATGGAGCACTTGCATTTTTATCTGTCGGCTATGGGTCCTCTAGGTTTCAAAGAGGGGGAGATCACGAGCTTGTTTTGCAACTCACTGGCAGGAGAGTCACTAGTGTGGTACATGTCTCTTCCAATGCACGTTAAAGCAGATTGGGCAAAAATGACTAAGAGATTCATCAAGAAATACGCCGCGCGGGAATGTCCAGAGGAAATGCCTGTATTACCCGAAGAGGAGACACCGGAAGCAGTAACAGCCATGTCTAAGTATAAGGGAAATGAGAATCCCATTGATCACATAAACCGTTTCCGTGCCTACATGTTTGACGTGGGACTCTACCGAAGTGAGTTAGTCCAGCATTTTCCAAAGACACTCATAGGAGAAGCTTTGATGTGGCACCGAATGCTCTCGGCAAAGACAAAAGGGGACTGGGGATCCCTCATGGAGGCCTTTGTGCAGAGGTATGAGATGTACATTCCGTGGACAGGGTCGTTGGAAGATTTAGAAAGGATCAGGCAATTCCCCGAGGAACCATTTGTGGATTATGCTAGAAGATGGAGGTTCAAGTATGCCTCGTGTCGGGTCACCTTGAGTGATCAGGAGCAACTCATGTGCATCCGGAAGGGTGCTATTCCACTCGTGGCTAGAAGAATGAATGGAGTGTTCCTCAAGGACTATGAAGAACTGATAGGCTGGGCTCGGTATGGATCGTCGGACCCTTCCTACATAAATCCGAATATCCCTCACATAATGGATCTGATGGTCGTGGACGTTTGGGGAAGTTCCTCCGACGAGGAAGGTATCAATCAGAGGGTTCCAATCAACATCTGGGATGAGTCTGATGATGAGTCAGAAGTGGCTACTAGCACAGAAGGGAAGATCCTGCCAAGATTTGAGATCTTTGATGATGTTGCCGACTGGGGCAGTGGAAAAGCGAGCTGCTTTGTCGAGGAGATTATGATACTGGATTTGAATGCCGAGGAGCAAGTCATCACCATTGAAGCAACTGCAGGAGCGGGAGATGAGCCTAGTACCTCCAAAATTCATGAGAAGTCCGAAGACCCTGATGATGAAAATTGTATTACTGCTTTGTTTGAATCAGATGATGTAATCACCCATGCTATCAATGAAATGAATTCTGACTTTGCTTACTTGCTTGATGTCGATCATGATCATTCCATGCATTCTCATTCATATAACATGCCTACATTTGAAATCAATGCAATAGAAATGTCAACTTTCAATCTTGGTACGGATGAAAATCCTAAACTTATACAAATTGCTCAAGAATTAACTATTGAAGAGAGAAAAGAATTCGAGAGAATAATTAAAAAATACGAAATTGTATTCGCATGGACATACGAAGACATGCCGGGAATTGATCAATCTATCGTAACTCACCGCATTCCAACTTACCCCGAAGCAAAGCCCGTAAAGCAGAAGCTCCGACGTATGAGACCAGAATGGGCAGATAAGATCAGAGAGGAGGTGAAGAAGCAGTTAGAAGCAGGATTCATCGAAGTGATCGACTATCCCCCTTGGGTCGCAAATGTGGTGCCAATCGCAAAAAAGGACGGCAAAGTAAGGATGTGCGTTGATTATAGAGATCTTAATAAGGCATGCCCCAAGGATGAGTTCGCATTGCCTCATATCGACGTATTGATCGACAGTGCAGCGTCAAGCGTCTTACACACGAATGTGGATGGTTTCATGGGCTACATGCAAGTTCAGATGGCCGAAAAGCACAAAGCAAAAACCTCGTTCACAACCGAGTGGGGGACATACTGTTACAGAGTAATGCCGTTTGGTTTGAAAAATGCCGGGGCAACTTACCAGCGAATGGCCACAGCACTGTTCCATGATATGATACACAAAGAGGTAGAAGTCTACGTGGACGATATGATGGTCAAATCAGAGACAAGAGAAGGGCATTTTGCCGCACTCGAGAAGTTTTTGGCCCGAATTGCGGAATTCAAGCTAAGGTTAAATCCGAAGAAGTGCTTTTTCGGCGTCTCGTCGGGGAAAATCTTAGGCTATGTAATCGGAAATAAGGGAATCGAGGTGGATCCTGATAAAGTGAAGGCTATCAAGGAGATGCCAGCGCCGAGAAATGAGAAGGAAGTGAGAGGGTTTCTGGGGCAGGTTCAGTATATCAGTCGGTTCATAGCGAGACTCACCGCAATCTGCGAGCCAATCTTTAAGTTGCTAAGGAAAGACCAACCCGCTACTTGGAATGATAAGTGTCCGCAAGCTTTGGAGAGTGTCCGGAACTATTTGTCTAATCCGCCAGTGCTGAGACCGCCTAAACTGGGAAAGCCGCTTCTCCTCTATGTAGCAATTGAGGAGCGATCTATTGGGGCAATGTGGCTCAAGAGGGAGACACCGGTGTGGAGCACGCGGTGTATTATTTGAGTAAGAAATTCCTGGAGTACGAGCTCAAGTACAACATGATCGAAAAGACATGTGTGGCAGTAGTATGGTTGACAAAGAAACTGCGGCACTATTTCCAATCGTATAAAGTGATCATTATTTCTCGGATGGACCCCGTGAAGTATCTATACCGAACTCCATCCTTGACGGGGAAGTTAGCCAGATGGTTGTTGCTTTTGTCCGAGTTTGACATTGAATATGTGACGAAGAAGGTTATCAAAGGGAGGGCCGTGGCAGAATTTCTGGCCAACCAACCCCTGAATGCAGAGGAAGAAGAGATAAGCTATGATTTCCCCGATGAACACTTGAACGCAATCGAAGTTATACCATGGAAAATGTTCTTCGACGGAGCAGTTAATTCGAATGGAGCTGGAGTAGGAGTACTACTCACCTCACCAGAGGGAGAAAGGATCCCGATGGCCAAGAAGTTGTCGTTCCCTCTTACCAATAATATAGCCGAATATGAAGCGTGCATTTATGGCTTAGAGTCATTAGCAGCACTAGGAGCATCGTACGTCAAAATTTGGGGTGACTCAAAGTTGATCATCGAACAGGCACAAGGAAACTGGGAAGTAAGGGAAGAAAGGCTACGTCCATATCTAGATCAGCTAGAAGGGTTGGCACAAAGATTCGAGGAATGCCGTTTCTATCATATTCCTCGAGCACAGAACCAGGCGGCGGATGCCTTGGCCACTTTGGTGTCAGTTTGGGACAATCCCCGGAACCTTGCTTCGAAACCGTTGGTATTGAGAAGATCTCACAAACCGTGCTACGAAGACATAATGTTGTTAGGGGCAGATGAAAAACTGTGGTATTTTGACATCATGAACTTCATGAAGAGTGGAACATATCCGGCAGAGTCAGAACCTAGGGATCAAGCTGTGGTTAGAAGGCTAGCTCGTCAGTTCGTCATCCATAACGATTTGCTTTACAAAAGGCACATTGACGGATGACAATTAAGATGCTTGGATGCGGGAGAAGCCCCCGAGGCAATGGAATCAGTACATTCAGGAATTTGTGGAGCCCATATGGGGGGGAGCAGTACTAGCTAAGAAAATTATTAGGCAAGGCTTCTATTGGCTCACCATGGAAAGAGATTGTAACGAGTATGCAAAGAAATGCCATGATTGTCAAATCCACGGCGATTGCAGTCATCTTCCGGCCATGGAACTACATGTGCTAGCACCTATTTGGCCATTCGCTGCTTGGGGCATTGACATCATCGGCGAAGTAAGACCTAACGCTTCAAATGGACATAAGTTTATTACTGTCGCCATCGATTATTTCACCAAGTGGGTAGAAGCAGAGTCGTTTAGCAAATTGGGGTCCAAGCAGATGAGAAAGTTCATTGAGAAACACTTGATCACCAGGTTCGGAGTGCCTCATCACATGATTACGGATAATGGGGTTCAGTTTCAGGGGGAAGTGAGGAGTCTCTTCCGAGAATATGGCATTGAACATCACAGGTCTTCTCCGTACCGTCCACAGGCTAAGGGAACAGTAGAAGCAGCTAATAAGAATCTTAAGAGGATTCTCGTAAAAACGGTGGAATCACATCGGAATTGGCATGAGCAGCTCCCACTCGCATTATGGGCTTATCGCACGACAGTCAGAACCTCGACTGGGGCGACGCCATTCTCCTTGGTATACGGAACAGAAGCAGTCCTGCCAATTGAGATTGAAAAGCGATCGTTGAGAATCGCAGTGGAAGCAGAAATCCCCGAGACGGAATGGGTGAAGAGGCGATGTGAGCAGTTGGCTTTAGTTGACGAGAAAAGGATGGAAGCCCTTTACCATGTACAGTTATATCAAAGAAGGATGGCTTGGGCTTTCAATAAAAAGGTCAAGACCAGTCCTATCAAAGAAGGAGATTTGGTGCTGAAACAGATTCGTGTGACGCACACCGACCCTAGGGGCAAGTTTAAACCTAACTAGGAAGGGCCATTCGTCGTGAAGAAGATACTAAGCAAAGGAGCGGTAAAGTTAACTACCATGGACGGCATGGAATTCTCCGAACCTACCAACCTGGATAGGCTTAAGAAATACTTTTCGTAAAAAAAAAAGAGAAAAAGAAAGAAGAATTCCCGATAGGTTGAAAACCCGCAAAGGGCGACCTATGCAACAATAAGGGAAATCCCAATGGGTGAAAACCTGAAAGGGCACTCATTTAAAAATTCCGGGATAGTAAAAGGAGAGGAGAAAAATCGCCGGGATTCGAAAACCGAAAGGCGGGTCCTGGTAACAATAGTTATGACTTGAGCAAATACGAAAACAATGTATAAGAGACTAAGTATTTCTGTTGTTTGTAAATAAATAAAGGCATGAATATATTTGACGAGAATGATTGGAATCATCATAATCTACTGAATGCATGGTAATATGAATCACAAGTTATACATTTCCTATCCTACTTTTCACAAAAAGCCTACCTACTATCCACCCCACTCCCTATACATCAGCTATACAGCGGGGAAACCCCAATAAAAGCTACAAAGCAATACATAACGAGCCTAATACGGAGGGAAGTCCCAATAGTCCTCAAAATCTCTCAAGTGTGATGCCCGCTCCGCAGATAGTGCCTCCTCGGCAGCTCGCGCTCGCTCATCAGCAACTCATGCTCTCTCATCGGTGACCCATGCTCTCCCCTCGGCAGCGAGGCGTCCAATCGTCTCATCACGCGCCCTCTCCTCAACGACAAGACGTCCAGCAGTCTCCCTCCGCATCACCTCCGACCAGTGGTCGTTCCGCTCTTGGTACACCTGGCCAACCCTGGCATCGGCCTCCCGCACCAACTCACTCCGTCTCCGCTCATGGGTGTGAAGATCGCTCTAAAAAAGGAACAAAAAAAAAGAAGAAAAACAGATGTGAAAAAAAGAAGAAGCAGCATAGGCAAGAACAGAAATCATACATACATGCATGCATTCCACTACACTAAAATAAGGCAAGGATACATACCAGGTGGTCGGCACAGCGTAAGGTGAGGCGGTCTCTTACACAAAAGTCGTAGTTTTACTATTCACATGCATATAGCGCGCATTCTCACACAGAAATAAACAAGTGTTACTTGTAAGTGAAGAAATTCATGTTTTCTAGCTAAAGTCCTCTAAGGCAATTTAAAGGTTAGCATGCAAATCATGTTCGGATAGGAATGCTAAAGCCTAGAGTTTGAATCAAATAAAAATGAGAAATTACTTACCTCGTTGCAGCGTGTCCGGCTCAGATGCGTCTCAGGGTCGTGGAAAGGGTCCACTCTATCTAGGTTCACGTAAACCTCATCCATGCCTCTCGTGCCATCGCATTCATCTAAATCCATCCCGAGGATAATCCAAATCAAAGTCTAGAGAGAGAAAGAAGAGAGAGAAGGTGTGGGGTTGAAATGAAACCCCACCACCTTATATAGTAAGAGGGAATGGCATTCCCGTAAATAGTGAAAAAGGTACGATTTGACATAAAGGTAAGAAGTAAATAATTAATTACTAGGCGCACAGACCTCCAATTCGCAGTCCGTTTCAGCCTGCATTTCTCCCAGACAGCAGCCAATATTGTCAAGATATGAACTCTAGACAACAGTCAATTTTTACAGAACAGTGACACCAGTCAAAATACAGACGACAGTCAACAGAAAAATAATCATTAGTCTAGATCATTTCAGACTAAAACATGTCCCCATTAAACCCCCGAGACGATAGCTCCAGTGAGAAAATACAGACAACGGTGTTTTAAAAGAATTCAGAATCGTTAGAAAGAACCTTTTTGCCCTTAGCCACCTTACCCACGGTTCACGACCGAGGTAGCTTTTTAGCCATCTTACCTACGGTTCACGACCGAGGTAGCTTTTTAGCCATCTTACCTACGGTTCACGACCGAGGTAGCTTTTTAGCCATCTTACCTACGGTTCACGACCGAGGTAGCTCTTTAGCCATCTTACCTACGGTTCACGACCGAGGTAGCTTTTTAGCCATCTTACCTATGGTCCACGACCGAGGTTGCTTTCGAGCCATTCTTACCCATAGTCAACGTACGCTAGATTCCGAGAGAAAAACATCCACCGACGGCCGATTCAGAGGTGAGGATGGAAAGAATCGGAGAACGACACCGGAACGCGCAGCGTGAAGATCAGGTATGCTCCCTCCTACTCTTTACGTGTCTTTTACTTTTATATGTTTTACATTGCATGTGTTGCGTTAGCAAAAAACGTTTTCAAAACACACACATCACTGTCAAAATAGAAAAGTAGGGGCAATTGTAGACACCGAGTCGGAGGACCTGTGACGAAAACCTGAAAACAAGACGGTTAAAGCGATTGATTCCGGAAGTTTCGAAAAAATAAAATAAATAGTTACAGTGGGTCGCTGCAGTGATGTGCGTAGTGCGAGTGCTTAGCGGCGACTGATGCATGTTCGACGACAGTCGGACACCCGCTCGACGCTCGGCGGTCACAACGCGTGGACGCCCGACGGTGCAGAACGCGAGCCCGATGGTCACGACACGTGAGCACCCGACGGTGCGAAACGCGAGCTCGGCGGCCGCGGGGGCATGCATGCCCGACGGTGCGAGACGCGCCCCAGCGGCCGTTGGGCGAGCGCCAAACCGCGTCGGGCGGACGCCCAACGACAGTTGGGCGCTCGCCCAACGCTGTTGGGCGACCGCCCAACAATCGTTGGGCGGCCGCCCAACGATCGCCCAACAATCATTGGGCGGCCGCCCAACAATGTTGGGCGGTAGCCCAACGCGAGGTTGGGCGGACACCCAACAATGTTGGGCGGTAGCCCAACGCAAGGTTGGGCGGCCGCCCAACATGCTTTGGGCGGCCTCCCAACCCTTTGGGCGACACCCGATTTTACTCGGGCGTCGCCCATTGGTCCGGGGACCCATTTGCCTATAAAAGGCACGGATCCCCATGCATTTGAGTGGTGGAGAATTTTGGAGCCTTTCTCACTCTAAACATTTTTAGAGAGAGAAAGTGATTATTTTTGAGAAAAATATTTTTTTTTCTCAAAAAAAATTCCGAATTTCCCAAAGTTAAATTTTTATTAAAAAACACAAAAAACCGGAAAATCACGACTCGTGGAATCAATCGACTTCGACTGTCAGATACCGAACTTGAGGTATTATCCGAGGACTAGACTCGTTTTATTTTATTTAATTTATTTCTTTTCCTTTATTTATTTTTATATTATAATCTTATTTATTTTGTCATTTATTTATTTATCACGTTTTATTTAATTTTTCGTATTTATTTAATTCCCGTCTCGTGTTGAATAAAATTCGGTTTTGCTTTAAAATAAAAAACCTCGTTTTGATATCCCAATACGAACCGTGATCCGATAAAAAGGTAGTTCGGGTGTTAGAAACATTGTAATTATAAGTTTTAATTTAAAAGAATTTCCGAATAATGTTTTAAAATAAAAACGTTGTTTTAGGAATTTCCGTTATTGACTATGATCCATTTTTTGTAGTTCGGAAATCCAAAACGATTGAATTAGACTTAATTTAAAGCTTTTGAATAAATCTGGAAACAATTGGAGTGCTGCTGTAATTTTCCGTTTCTGTCACTAATTGCTGTTTACCGACGGATTTTTCGATATTTTCAAACCATTTTAGATATTTAGTATGTAATATGTATAGTTATGTAATATATATTTTCAAACCATTTTAGATATTTAGTGTATATAATTATTTAGGATGTTTGTATATCATTTTTTATTCAATTTTTTAAGCATAGGTATATGTATATATATATTCTCTTTTTTTATTCATTTGAGTTATATTAGATTCTATTTTAAAAGGTTATTTATTTGGGCATTTTGGGAACTAATTAGTAAGTATTAGTATATGGATATATGTTATTTTTGGTATTTAAAACTATATTAGTTATGTATATATGTAGTTTTGGGACATTTGGGTTATTTTATTAAATGAAATTATTTTGGATAAATGTTATTTTCTTATTTATGAAGTTTATTTGCTATTTTCACCTCTTTTAAAGTATAAATATATTGTACCTAGTATTTTCATATATGTATAGTTTCTTTTTTATTAACTCTTATTTTCATATTCTCTTTTTGATTTGAATGTATATATATATGCTTAAATTATTTTCTTTATTCTTTTGGACCATTTATGGGTCCATGTTTCAAATGGGCTTTATTTGGGAGTGAATCTTGGTTTAAATGGGTTTATTATTGTAATTATAATAGGTAAAGAGTCCATTAAATAAAAGGAGAAAATAAATCACAAAAAGAGAGTTTTCAATTTAATTATTTAAACTAATGAATTTTTAGAGGTTCCTAATGTAAATAAATATAGTTGTTTTGTTAATATTTCAAATCGTTTTCAAAACACCACGTTTTAAAACCTTAATCCGTTCCAAAGGCGGATTAAGTGAACCTTGTAATTAAAATCATTTTCATTGTGAATAATCGAATATTTTGAACCATTTTCCCAAAAGAATTTGTACAAAATAAAATGGACTTGTATGTTTAACCACGTTTTCTTACTAAAGGTTTTTTTATCTCAAACGTTTTCAAACACTTGAGTCGTTCCAACGGCGATTCGAGTAAACTTCACCAATCGGGGTTTTAAAACGCACCTAAATCGTTCCAACGGCGATTAAGGTGCGAACCACGTAAATAAACTCGTTTTGGGGGGAAATAAGTTAGCATAGAATAAACACACAGCATGACATTTAAATAAAGTTGTAAATAAATCACTTCTTTCTTCCCCCTTCTCTGTGTATGTATAATATAAATGGGTGATTCTTTACTAATGTGGCTTTTCAATAATATATGCTCAAAACGGTTTCCAAAAAGAGAAAGAAAAGGTTTCAAATGAATTTTAAACTTAAAGAAGTATACGATTAGTCCGTTATCGCCTAACATGCTGAGTAGGAGGCCGGTGGTTCATAACCGGGCGATGTCGGGGTGCCTAGTAGCCTTTCTCCGGAAAGGAGCTAGCCTTCTCGGCTCGTACCTCAGTTTCCCGAACCCACACCGGTCTCTCGCAAGGGATCGGTGTTCATTTTCCCATTCGTGGGTGGCGACTCTTCCATATCTCCGAGCTCCGGTCCTGCCGAGCAGCTTGATTCCACGATTGGTTGCTTTCGGCGCCAATCACCGCTTACGTCGCCATGAGGTTGTCCACCCCCCGGTCCGCCCGAGAGATTAGGCCGCGCCACCTCGTCTAACAACCATACATACAGGTCTCATCCAGGTCTTTCGTGACTTAGATGCGGTGTCCTCGTACGATTGGGCTGGAGCTAGCTTGGCGTACCTTTACCGATTCCTGGATCTGACTTGCCGGAAGCGCAAGGACTTCGGTGGTTACACTTTCGCCCTCCTGGTGCGTTTTCTATCCCTGGCTTGTCTTTTATTCTTTTCATGATTTTCGCTTCTGACGTCGGTTTTTATAAGCAGGTTTGGGCCTATAAGAGGAGGATTCTCCCTAGCGCCTGCGGGAGCAGTCCGCGCGGGGCTATGCTTCCGCTTATGGCGAGGTGGATGGACTTTGACTTGAGCGTCCAGAGGAGGCGGACAATGGCACGATTCCTATCGTGGATTGATACGCGGAGCCTGGGACAGGTGAACGTCTCCTGACTATGCTGGATTTTTCTTCATTCTTGTCTGATTTTCCTTGTGTTTCAGATCTCCTTCGGATGGGACGACCTTGACTTCGGTCCCGATTATGCATATGTCACTCGCATCCAAAGGCAGCAGTGCATACTTACCGGCCCGTGCGTGCGTGAGTGGTATTTGGGTGATCGGAGTTTCACCGGGGTTGACGCCACCCATTGGACTCTAGGCGAGATCCCCGTATCCATGTTTGCGGTGAGGACTATGCCCCTGCAGGAGATACATCGTGATCTGATCCGCCGATTAGTGCCTCAGGGCGTATGGGACCATGCAGGGGGTCGCGCTCGCTATTTATCGACACTTTTGACTCCGATGGTCCCTCCTGAGATCACGATGGATGTTGATCCTGTGGAGGACGTGTTCTCAGCGGCGGCCGTTGCTGAGGTCTTTGGCCTAGAGGTGGTTCCGGTGAGTGCTCGATTTGTTTATTCTTTATTTACGAGATAGTTGGGGGTATTCATTTTGCCTTTGTTTGCAGGAGGGTTCCTTGAGGAGCGCTAGGACGTCGGATTTTTTCGATGATACCCAGACCCGGACATCTGCGAGCCAGCCTTCATATTATGCAGGCGAGTCCTTAAGCGCTGCCCGACTAGAGCGGCTCTCCCTTGGCTCACCCTTCCCGACCTCAGGGAGAGAGTACTCGGTGGTTCGTTATGGCGAGGTGGGCGTGGCCTACTCTGGCGTTGAGACTGCCCCTCCGGTTTTTACCTCGATGGTGCCGTTAGATCCCCCTGATGCCCTCCATACCTCGAGGGAGACGTGCACCGACTTTGTGGGATTATCTGATTATTTTCGAGAGCATCTCAACCTGCGTTGTGCCAGCCACCTGGTGAGTATTCTTATTCTGTTATAGTGTAGTGAAATGTATGCATGTGATGCACATATGTATGTATAACTTATGTTGTTGTCTTTTTGTTTGTTTGTTTTTTTGACCTTTTTTTTGTTTTTTTTCGCAGAGTGATCTTCATGCTAATGATCAGCGATTCAGCGAGTTGCAGCGGGATGCCAACGCTCGGGTTGGACACGTCTACCGGGAGATGGATGCTAGCTGGGCGGATAGGATGCGTATTGAGACAGAAGGCCGCCATGTTGCTGAGGAGGGGTGCCGGATCGCCGAGGAGGCTTTAGCTGCGGAGCGGGCTTCCCTCATGCCTTTGAGGACTTCTAGGACTGTGGGCAGTTTCCTCCTGGATAGACCATTACCATGCTTTGTAGCTTTCATTTATTAGTATTACCCCGATGTATACTTTTTATGTAGGGAGAAGGGTAGATAGAGGTATAGGCTTTTTTTTGTGATAGGAAATGTATAACTCATGATTCATAATACAACGCATTCAGTTGATTATAACGATTCCAATCATTCTCTTCAAATATATTCATGCCTTTATTTATTTACAAACAACAGAAATGCTTAGCCAATTATACATTATTTTTGTAATTGCTCAAGATATAACTACTGTTACCAGGACCCGCCTTTTTTCGGTTTTCAGATCCCAGCGATTTTTCAACTCTCCTTTTATTATCCTGGAATTTTCAAATGAGCGCCCTCTCGGGTTTTCACTCATTGGGATGTCCCTTATTGTTGCATAGATCGCCCTTTGCGGGTTTTCAACCTATCAGGAATTTTTATTTCTCTTTTTTTTTTACGAAAAGTATTTCTTAAGCCTATCCAGGTTGGTAGGTACGGAGAACTCCATGCCATCCATCGCGGTTAGCTTAACCGCGCCTTTGCTCAGCATCTTCTTTACGATGAATGGTCCTTCCCAGTTTGGCCTGAACTTGCCCCTAGGGTCGGTGTGCGTCATTCGGATCTGTTTCAGCACCATATCCCCTTCTTTGATAGGGTTGGCCTTAACCTTTTTGTTGAAGGCTCGGGCCATCCTTCTCTGATATAACTGCACATGGTAAAGAGCCTCCATCCTTTTCTCGTCCACCAATGCCAACTGTTCATGTCGCTTCTTCACCCATTCCGTCTCGGGAATCTCTGCTTCTACCGCGATTCTCAGCGATCGCTTTTCAATCTCAATCGGGAGAACGACTTCTGCCCCATATACCAAGGAGAACGGTGTTGCCCCAGTTGACGTTCTAACCGTCGTGCGATAAGTCCATAAAGCGAGCGGAAGCTGCTCGTGCCAATTCCAATGCGACTCCACTGTCTTTACGAGAATCCTCTTAAGGTTCTTATTTGCGGCCTCCACTGCACCGTTAGCTTGTGGGCGATATGGAGAAGACCTATGATGCTCGATACCGTATTCCTGGAGGAGACTTCTCACTTCCCCCTAAAACTGGACCCCATTATCTATGATCATGTGATGAGGCACTCCGAACCTGGTGATTAGGTGCTTTTCAATGAACTTCCTCATCTGCTTAGATCCCAACTTGCTAAATGATTCTGCCTCTACCCACTTGGTGAAGTAATCAATGGAAACCGCGATGAATTTGTGCCCATTTGATGAATTAGGCCTCACCTCTCTGATGATATCAATGCCCCAAGCTGCAAACGGCCAAACGGGTGCCAACACGTGCAGTTCCATAGCTGGCAAGTGATTATAATCTCCGTGGATTTGACAATCATGACATTTCTTCGCATATTCGTTACAATCTCTTTCCATGGTGAGCCAATAGAAGCTTTGCCTTACGATTTTCTTTGCCAACACTGCTCCTCCCATATGGGCTCCACAAATTCCCGAGTGTACCGACTCCATTGCCTCACGGGCTTCTCCCTCATCCAAGCATCTCAATTGTAATCCATCGGCGTGCCTTTTGTAAAGCAAATCATTGTGGATGACGAACTGCTGAGCTAACCTCCTGATCACAGCCTGATTCCTAAATTCTGATTCCACTGGATAAGTCACGTTCTTCATAAAATTCAAAATATCGAAATACCAAGGCTTCTCATCCACTCCCAATAACATCACGTCTTCATAGCATGGTTTGTGAGACCTCCTCAACACCAGAGGTTTTGAGGCGAGGTTCCGAGGATTATCCCAAACTGACAGCAACATGGCCAAAGCATCCGCCGCTAGGTTCTGCGCTCGAGGGATATGATAAAAACGACACTCACTGAACCTCTGTGCCAACCCCCCTAGCTGATCTAGGTACGGGCACAACCTCTCCTCTCTTACTTCCCAATTTCCTTGGGCTTGCTCGATAATTAGCTTTGAGTCGTCCCAGACTTCGACATACGACGCTCCCAGTGCCGCTAGTGACTCTAACCTATAGATGCATGCTTCGTACTCGGCCATATTATTGGTGAGAGGGAACGGAAACTTCTTTTCCATAGGGATCCTTTACCCTTCTGGTGAGATAAGTAACACTCCTACCCCTGTTCCACTTGAATTAACCGCGCCGTCAAAGAACACTTTCCACGGTATAACTTCTATGGCACTTAAATGATCGTCGTGGAAATCATAGTTTATCTCCTCTTCCTCCGTACTTAGGGGTTGATTGGCCAAGAATTCTGCTACAGCCCTTCCTTTGATAACCTTCTTCGTTACATATTCAATGTCGAATTCGGACAACAGCAACAACCATCGGGCCAGCTTCCCGATTAAGGACGGAGTCCGGTACAGATATTTTACGGGATCCATTCGAGAAATCATGATCACCTTGTAAGACTGAAAGTAGTGCCGCATCTTCTTCGTTAACCATACTACGGCCACGCAGGTTTTTTCGATCATATTATACTTGAGCTCGTATTTCAGGAATTTCTTACTTAAATAATACACTGCGTGTTCCACCCCGGTGTCCCCTTTTTGGGCCAACATTGCTCCAATGGATCGCTCCTCGATCGCCACATACAGGAGAAGTGGTCTTCTGAGTTTGGGTGGTCTCAAAACCGGAGGATTAGTCAAATAAGTTCGGATGCTCTCCAATGCTTGCGGGCATTTGTCGTTCCAAACCGTCGGTTGATCTTTTTGCAGCAGTTTAAAGATCGGCTCACAGATCGTGGTGAGTCGTGCTATGAACTGACTGATATACTGAACCTGCCCCAGGAATCCTCTCACTTCTTTCTCATTCTTTGGTGCCGGCATTTCCTGTATGACCTTTACTTTGTCGGGATCCACCTCGATCCCCTTGTTACTGATCATATAGCCTAAGATTTTTCTCGATGAAACACCAAAGAAGCACTTCTTCGGGTTCAACCTCAGCTTGAATTCTTCATTCGGCCAGAAACTTCTCAAGTGCCACGAAATTCCCTTCCTTTGTATCTGACTTGACTATCATGTCATCCATATACACCTCCACTTCCTTGGGTATCATATCGTGGAACAGTGCCGTATCCATTCACTGATAAGTTGCCCCGGCGTTTTTCAAACCAAACGGCATTACTCTATAGCAGTACGTCCCCCACTCAGTTGTGAACGAGGTCTTTGCTTTGTGTTTCTCGGCCATCTGAACCTGCATGTAGCCCATGAAGCCATCCACATTTGTGTATAAGACACTTGATGCTGCACTGTCGGATCAATACATCGATGTGAGGCAGTGCAAACTCATCTTTGGGGCAAGCCTTGTTGAGATCTCTATAATAGACGCACATTCTCACTTTACCATCCTTATTTGCGATTGGCACTACATTTGCGACCCAAGGAGGATAGTCGATCACTTTGATAAAACCTGCCTCTAACTGTTTCTTTACTTCTTCTCTGATCTTATCTGCCCACTCTGGCCTCATTCGTCGGAGCTTTTGCTTTATGGGCTTAGCATCGGGGTATGTCGGAATGCGGTGAGCTACGATGGATTTATCAATTCCTGGCATGTCTTCGTATGTCCAAGCAAACACTATTTCGTATTTTTTAATTATTCTCTCAAATTCTTTCCTCTCTTCAGTAGTTAATTCTTGAGCAATTTGTATAAGTTTAGGATTTTCATCCGTGCCAAGATTGAAAGTTGACATTTCTATTGTATTGATTTCAAATGTAGGCATGTTATATGAATGAGAATGCATGGAATGATCAGACTCAACATCAAGCAAGTAAGCAAAATCAGAATTCATTTCATTGATAGTTTTGGCGAGTACATCATCAGATTCAAACAAAGCCGTAATACAATTGTCCTCATCGGGTTTTTCGGGCTCCTCCTAGGCCTTGGAGGTGCTTGGTTCAGCCACCGCTCCCACGGTTGCCTCTGTAGTGATAATTTGCTCCTCAGCATTCAGATCCAACATCATGATCTCCTCTATGAAGCAGCTTGCCTCTCCTTTTCCCCAATTGGTGACATCGTTGAAGATCTCGAAGCCCGGCAGAATTTTCCCCTCAATGCCTCGGTCTGACGTCGTCATTATAGCGATTTCCGGCTCATCATCGGACTCATCCTAGATATTGATTGGAGCTCTCTGATTGATACCTTCCTCGTCCGAGGAACTTCCCCAAATATCCATGACCATTAGGTCCATCACATGCGGGACATTCGGATTCACATAGGAGGGGTCCGACAATCCATACAGAGCCCAGCCTATCAGCTCGTCGTAGTCCCTGAGGAACACCCCGTTCATTCTTCTAGCCACGAGCGGAATAGCACCCTTTCGGATGCACATGAGTTGCTCCTGATCGCTCAAGGTGACCCGACATGAGGCATACTTGAACCTCCATCTTCTCGCATATTCCACGAATGCTTCCTCGGGAAACTGTTTGATCCTTTCCAAATCTTCCAACGACCCTATCCACGGAATGTATATCTCGCATCTCCGTACAAAGGCCTCCATGAGGGATCCCCAGTCCCCTTTTATCTTTGCCGAGAGCATTCGGTACCATATCAAAGCTTCCCTCGCAAGTGTCTTTGGAAAGTGTTGGATCAATTCACTTTGATAGAGTCCCGCATCAAACATGTGGGTCCGAAAACAATTTACATGGTCGATGGGGTTCTCATGTCCCCTGTACTTAGCCATGGCTAATACCGCCTCCGGTGTCTCCCCATCGGGTGACTCAGGCATTTCCTCTGGGCGTCCCCATGCAGTGTACTTCTTGATGAACCTCTTAGTCATTTCTGTCCAATTCACCTTAACGTTCATCGAAAGAGACATGTACCACACCAGTGAATCTCCTGCCAACGAGTTGCAAAACAAACTCGTGATTTCGTCCTCTTTGAAGCCCAGAGGACCTATAGCGGAAAGGTAAAAATGCAAGTGCTCCATAGGGTCCTTGCCTTCATTATACTTGCTGACTGTCGAAAACGGGCGTTTGATAGGCCCAATTTGCATCGCGCTATATTCCATCGCCTGTGTTTTGGCTTTTCGATACTTCATCAAAAACAAGCTTGACATTAGTGACCAATCATTCCTAGTCGATTCAGGTAGCAACTGAAACCATCTCAAAGGTTCGCCTACTAGCGAGAGATAGAACCATGGAGCAACATCTTCCACCTTGTGTGGTTCTCTAAACATAGTGCGCACATATCCGAACAAATGGGCTTCGGGATCTTCCGCCCCACTCAACAAACTCAACATGGGCCTGACCCTCTGAGATGACACTTCTTCGGATTTTCTTTCGTTGTTTATCACTTCCTCTGATATTCCTTCTCCTAAGACGAATACATACAACCCACTTCCCACGTTTAACTTTTCTTCGGAACTTAACAGCTCTTCCTTAAACTCACAGAATGACCCCACCACAAGGCTTTCCTCCAACTCAGATCCAATTGCGCTCACCTCATGGCTAGTTTTCTCGATGGCATTGAGTTCAAGCACTCCTACTATGACGGGTTCTGCGTTAGCACTTGGCCATCCGGCACCGTTCCCCAACTTCCTCCGCTTAGTATGAGCTATTTTCGGCTCTCCATCAACTGTCAAGGCGTAGCTATACATTTGATTAAAATTGGCGAAAGGCATATACCGCAGCTCCTTCTTAATGTATGGCAAAGTATTGCCGATTACCATGCGGATCTGATCTTGCTCCAATGGCTTTTCTTTCATAACTGCCGCCTTAGCTCTCCACCTACTCACAAAGTCGACCGAGGACTCCCCAGCCTGCTGCTTAGTGCTCTCCAACTCCCTCCAAGTAACCTCAAACATAGCATTGAAGCTATATTGGATGATGAATGCCTTCGTTAGTTCTTTCCAATCTCTCTTTGTTCCCAGCGGCAATGCCTGAAACCATACGAGGGCAGCTCCCTCCAGGTAAGTATCGAATAGTCCAAGAACTTATTCCTCGGTCAAGATTGTGTGTTTCATTACGACAACATATTGATTCATGTGAGCAGTAGGATCCCTAGTTCAATCGAACTTCTTCATATCAGGGAGCCGGAATTTCAAAGGCCAATCAGTTGCCGATAAGTAGTTTTTCAAATTATAAAAGTCCTGACTCCCAGAGCTCCCCCCACTCAGATCCTGCACCTCCTGAGTAATGTGTTGCTTCCATTCCTCTTCCTTAGCTTTCTCCTTCTCAAGCTGTTTCTGGATGTAATCCTGATAGTCATCCTCATTCTCAAAGCGGGGACCAGTGTTCACCTCATTCTCAGCACGCTTACTACCACTCTTGTTGTCCTTTAAGGCCAGCTCAGCTAGCTGGGCCAAAATCACGGCTAACTGATCATTAATGTTGTTCACGGAATTCTCCAATTCGGCCACCTTTTCATTGGTCGCAGACATACTGACCGAAGACTGAGTAGACTCGAACGAAGATGATTGAGAAGCCACAACTGCCGACTGTGATGGTTCAGAACTGACAATCTGTAACTAGTCGAACTGTCTGACTAGCCGACTACTTTCACGGAACCACAACCGCTTAATGATGACGTCTGCACGAGCGATACCCATTAGTATGTATGCATGATTTTATATGCATGATTCGTGGTGTGTGCGTTTATTATTTACGGATATATAAGATAAGAAGAACAAACGTTAGTCTAATTACACGTATCACAATATCTCTCTTCCACCCTTATTCCTCCACACACTCGATGGTCCAAGTCTCTTTCCTAGGATTTTGGTTTGGGGCTCACATTGTGGTCCAGGGGACGCGTGATGCCGTCGATTATTGCGGAAAAATAAATCATTCACCAAACAATACAATTTGTTTTAACGCATCAGCGTTTCGTGACTAAGATATCGACCAAATTGGATTGTCCTATTGAATAACTCGTCTTTTGTTATTTCGTGAGACGCATTGGTTCGGGTTTTGACTCCCTTTTGAGCGTATCTCGGATTTAGACGTGGTACGAGTTATTTTTTCAATTCAATCGTTCGTTATTGACAATGACTCGTTCCCCTTTATTCGCGTGGGTTTGTGTCTCGATTTTTGGATTACAATGGGATCTTTTGGATCTATCGAGAGACGTAACCATGCGTTTGTTTAGTGATGATATCACTTTTGGATTTTATTTTAGGGAACGGACTCATTGCGCAACGTGTTTGTTTTTAGCGTCAAGAATCCGTTTGCTCGTTTTGGCTACGTGAAAAGACGGTGAGTCTTATTCGAGCGCACGATTGTCTTTTGGCTAGCAACAACTTTTTATTTCTTCCAATTTACGGGATATATCATCCTAGCGTGGTTATAGAAAATCAACGTTTCGTTTAATCGCATGCTTATTCGAAGCAGGGATATTACCGTTCTTTTCATTTAGGCACGAGTTAAGCAAACATGCAGATCGGGCCATATTTCTTGTATTTTTGGTAACGGTCGAAATGATCGAGCCATTAGCCAAACCCACAGTCTCGTCCATATGGTGCATTCATGCGGTTTAGCTTAATTCAGCTTCGTGATTTTTAAGCGGCGTATATACCAGTTCGAGGTGTTGGTGTGCCCTAGTTCTTAGGCATTGGTTCATGTATATTGTATTATGCTTTTTAATTATTCTTGCATAGATACACTATTTGTGTTACATTAATAAAGACATTAATCTAGGTCATTTATATCTTGTGCTATAATATGAATAGAGAATCCATTGATTGATAATCGTAAAACCATATCCCAAGTCTATTCTATCATGGGAATGATTAGGACCACAGACTTGTATATTCGATGATTGTATGGTAGTAATTGATACTAGCCATAGCACTTGATAAGTCAGTTGTGAATATGGGTACATATTGTATACATGTGACTGGATCGATCCGCCCGAGAAAACTACATGGTGGTTGTGTCATTAGTTTTCTTAAGTAGGTCTCTAACTATCTTCAGACCAGATTTCATTATAATATCAATATGGGATCCGGTTCACTTTGACATATGCCTAACAGGTCTGTAACAGGATGCTAAATACGGGTATGATTGGGTGAACAGGTGAACACGTTGGTATTGATATTGAAGTGATGTAATTACCACTCATGTAATAGTGAGATGATATCACATGCCACTTGATAAGTGAGATTGATAAGTGTGTGGCCACACCCTGATAAGTAGTTTACTTATCTGTTTCATCAATCTACTTAAGATCAAGAAATATCATAAACATTAGAGAGGATGACAGCCGCCATGCCTCTAGTTTATAATATCGATATCAAATGGTAAAAGAAGTTAAGAGATAACTACAGGGTCTCTGCATCTTTAGAGTGCTGAAACTCTGTCTTGTTTAGGGGCAGTAATGGTTTGCTAGAACCCACTTACTGTCTGTGGGCCGTGAGCCCACTGCCAGCTAAGGACAGTCCTATAGGATCGTGCACATCGGTGGTTAATTAATTGATGGTTAATTAATTGATACTTTGTATCAAGGTAATTGATTAATGGTCTTAAGTGTTGAGTATTTAATTGATTAATTAGTTTACGGGATGTAATTAATTAATTTGTAAATTAATGAAATTGCATTCGGTGAATAATTAATTAAACTAATACGTTGATTTATTAATTAGTGTTGTTTGTTTAATTAGGGTAATTAAATTTAATCTAATCATAATTAATTGCATAGAATAAATATTATTGGTATTTATTTATGTAATTAGATTAGGATTGGATTAGTTTTGTAATTAACCAATTAACCCTAAACCAATTAGGTTTAGGAATACACTATATATATAAATTAAAACACTAAAACCCTAATTAACTAACCTACACATTCGGCCACCACACAAAAATCACTTTGGATTTTCGGCAGAACCACTAAAGTGAGAAAGTGGGAAATATTTTGGCGAATATCAGAATCTCTCCAGTTCTTCTTCGTTCTTCGGCTAGCACCGGTTCTAGCTCAATAGATGTTCGTGCACCTGACTACGGAGATCTTACTACCTTGTGGATTCTTCAGCCGTCTCTAGAAGAGACAGTCCGGGTATGTTTATATCCTTAAACGGATCAAAAGGTTTTATTCAATCAATGGTTAACGGACAAAGATCAAACTAAAAGGGATTAGAAATAAATTTTAAACCGCAATTCTGCTGCACTACAGTTGATTAACTGACTTTAATCCCTAAAACGAGGCACGTATTTAACGACATTGGTTCATTTTCTTTAACTACTCTCGGGATTGATATATATCGTAGATACGAAATGACTTTGGTCGTTTTTATCTTTACTTTCTTTTTCTTAGTCACTTTTGCGGATACGTCCATTTCTCCTTAGAACAACGCAAAGTATAACGTAAGAGCTCGTTTTTTATTCGGAAGGGATGGGCTACGTGTTGGTGTGCCCTAGTTCATAGGCATTGGTTCTTATAAAATGTATTTGTGTCACATTAATAAAGGCATTAATCTAGTTCATTTATATCTTGTGCTATAATATGAATAGAGAATCCATTGATTGATAATCGTAAAACCATATCCCAAGTCTATTCTATCATGGGAATGATTAGGACCACAGACTTGTATATTCGACGACTGTATGGTAGTAATTGATACTGACCATAGCACTTGATAAGTCAGTTGTGAATATAGGTACATGTTGTATACATGTGACTGGATCGATCCGCCCGAGAAAACTACATGGTGGTTGTGTCATTAGTCTTCTTAAGTAGGTCTCTAACTGTCTTCAGACCAGATTTCATTGTAATATCAATGTGGGATCCGGTTCACTTTGACATACGCCTAACAGGTCTGTAACAAGATGCCAAATACGGGTATGATTGGGTGAACATGTGAACGCGTTGGTATTGATAGTGAAGTGATGGAATTACCACTCACATAATACTGAGATGATATCATAGGCCACTTGATAAGTGAGATTGATAAGTGTGTGGCCACACCCTGATAAGTAGTTTACTTATCTGATTCATTAATCTACTTAAGATCAAGAAATATCATAAACATCAGAGAGGATGACAGCCGCCATGCCTCTAGTTTATAATATCGATATCAAATGGTAAAAGACTGTTGAGAGATAACTACATGGTCTCTGCATCTTTAGACTGCTGAAACTCTGTCTTGGTTGGGGGCAGTAATGGTTTGCTAGAACCCACTTACTGTCTGTGGGCCATAAGCCCACTGCTAGCTAAGGACAGTCCCATAGGATCGTGCACATCGAACATCTGAGTTAGAACTTATAGAACGGTACATTGGAGAGATGGAATTAATTAATTGATTGACAGTAAAATGTCAAGGTAATTAATTAGTGGTTGATTAATTGATACTTTGTATCAAGGTAATTAATTAATGGATTTAGGAGTTGAGTATTTAATTGATTAATTAGTTTGCGGAATGTAATTAATTAATTTGTAAATTAATAAAATTGCATTCAGTGAACAATTAATTAAAATTAATACGTCAATTTATTAATTAGTGTTGTTTATTTAATTGGGGTGATTAAATTTAATCTAATTATAACTAATTGCATAAAATAAATACTATTGGTATTTATTTAAGTGATTAAGTTAGGATTGGATTAATTTTGTAATTAACCAATTAACCCTAAACCTAGTTGCATTAGGAATACACTATATATATAAATTAAACTCCCTAACCCTAATTAACCAAATTGATATTCGGCCACCACAAAAAGCAAAACATAATTTCGTCCACTACATTGAGAAAGTGGAGAAATCTTTTGGCAAATATCACAACCTCTCCCGTTCTTCGTTCATTCTTCGGCTAGCACCGGTTCTGGCTCGATAGATGTTCGTGCACCTGACTACGAAGATCTTACTACTTTGTGGATTCTTCAGCCGTCTCTAGAAGAGACAATCCGGGTAAGTTTTTACCCTTAAATGGATCCAAAAGGTTTTATTCAATCAATGGTTAACAGACAAAAGATCAAACTAAAAGGGATTAGAAATAAATTTTAAACCGCAATTCCGCTGCGCTACAGTTGATTAACTGGCAATAATTCCTAACACTACGTTCACGAAACTCTTTACGTTATAACGGGTTTGTTCAAAACAGAAATGTTCTTCGTTTTTGTTTTGTCATAATCTCGCTTTATCCCAACGTGTTTAAAGAATGTGAATAACGGCTATCGTTAATATAGTCTTTTGAATCGAGATATAACTATCCTTAATACCAAACCGATTTACACTAATACGTGCTTACGTCACGATGTATTTCCTGAACATGTGCCTTCTTCGGGACACGGAAAGGGACCAGGCGGGTCGCACAAGTCCATTCATACGAGATGACTAAGTTGTCTTTAGTTCGAATCGTTTCGATGTTTTGGGGTGGTTTCTATATCGGTTTAAGAGTATATATTAACGTATCATTTCATTTTCTTTACATATTTTTAGGATTAGACATGTATCATGGCAATTTGAAAACACGAATTGATTCATTCATCACATCAAAAATAGTAATGGGTAATCCTATGGCAACTTCTAAGGCTACTATATGCTGACATGGCTGATCGGGGGACCTCACAGGACCGCACAAATTTGCCCCTAACGAATGGATGAGTACCCTTTGGCACCTTACTGCAAGGGGGAACTTACACTAGCCTCTTTCGAGCGACGAATGGACTCTCAATAGCGGTTTTGCGGAAATTACCCAAAAGGTTTGCAATAATGCTTATGAATGCATACGAAAAGAAATAATATGATCCGTCCCCATTATGGGCTTAATACACGCCTTCCGGAATCAAATTTCTCGCTTCCCCAGCAGAGTCGCCACTTGTAGGTGCCGCGGCCTCGCCCGGGCGGACCAGGGGGTGGACACCGTTGATGACAGATGCTGTGATTGGCGCCGAAAGCAACCAATCGCGGAATCAAGCTGCTCGGCAGGGCCGGAGCTCGGAGTATGGAAGAGTCGCCACCCACGAATGGGAAATGAACACCGATCCCTTACGGGAGACCGGTGAGGGTTCGGGAAACTTAGGTACGAGCCGAGAAGGCTAGCTCCTTTCCGGAGAAAGGCTACTAGGCACCCCGACATCGCCCGATTATGAACCACCGGCCTCCTACTTAGCGTGTTAGGCGATAACGGACTAATCGCATATTTCTTTAAGTTTAAAATTCATTTGAAACCTTTTCTTTCTCGGTTTGAAAACCGTTTTGAGCATGTCATTGAAAGCCATTTTAGTAAGGAATCACCCATTTTGCATGAATTTAAAATATATAAGAGAGAGATGGAGATAGAAGTAAGAATTGATTTATTTACAGTGTGATTTTATGCTTCAATTTATATGTTAATTCTAAGCTAACCTCATTCCCAAAAAACGAGTTTTTATTTATGGCTCGTACCTTAATCACCGTTGGAATGATTTAGGTACGTTTCAAAACCCCGTTGATTTACATGATTTCTACTCGAATCGCCGTTAGAACGGTTCGAGCATTTGAAAACGTGAGATAAGAAGCTTTCACAAAAAACATTATTAAGCATACAAGTCCGTTTGTTTTTATACAAAACCATTTGGATAGGAAAACAATTCAAAACTTCATTATTTACAAGTAAAAAAACGATTTTAATTACAAGGTTCGCTTAATCCTTTGTTGGAACGGAATAAGGTTTCAACACGTGATATTTTGGAAATCGTTTGAAAAACGATAAGAAACCAAAAAACCTTTTATTTACATTTGGAATCTCTAAAAATCTTTAGTTTAAATAATCAAGTTGAAATCTCTTTTTTGTGGTTTATTTCCCCTTTTTCACTCAATTGATCCTTACTTGAACATATTCACAAGAATGAACCATTTAAATCCCAAAATTCACCAAATAAAACCAATTTGAAATATGTACATGTAAATGCCAAAAAGAAAGGGTGAATATGCATATATATATATATATATATATATATACATTTTTATCTGAAAATAAGGATATATCTATAGATTAAAAAGGTAAAAGATATTATATTATATAACTAAGTATATGTATAATAATGAAAACGAAAAAGAAATACTAAGTATAATACATTTTCATTCTAATTAAAAATATGTAAAAATAATGGACAAAATTCGTAAATAGGAAAATAACATTTATCCCAAAATAGTTTCACCTAATAATCATATAGAAAATAGCCCGCAGCCTAAATAATAGCTAATATAACTTAAATGAACCAAAAACTATATATATATACAAATATGCTACTTTACAAAACTAAATCAAAATGAATTAAGTTTCAAATATGAGATAAATAGGTACATAATATATAACTAATAATTATAGGACCCAAAAATAACTTTCATAAATATATTACATGATTATATACTTATATATACAAGGATCAAATGTCAAAAAGTTAAGAAAATAGGTTTAAAAGAGCAATTTTCGGATTCCAGTAGATTACCGACGAAAAATCCTTCGCTAAACAGCTATTAGTGACAGAAAATGGTAAATTACAGGATCAGTCCAACAGTTTCCAGATTTATTAAAATACTTCAAATCTAATCTATTCTATCATTTTGGGTCTCCGAACTACCCAAATTGGATCATAGTCTATAACGGAGACTCTTAAAACGATGTTTTATTTCAAAATGTTATTCGGAAATATTTTTAAAACCTATATTTACAACGTTTTAATCCCGAACTACCCTTAAATCGGGTCACGGTTCGTGTTGGGATTTTAAAACGAGGTTTTTTATTTCAAAACAAAAACCGAATGTTTATTTAATACGAGACGGGAATTAAGTAAATACCAAAAAATAAATAAATGTGCTAAATAAATAAATAACTAACTAAATAGATAAATAAAAACTACTACCTAAACAAACAAATAAATAAATAAATAAAACGAGTCTAGTTCCTCGGATAATACCTCAAGATCGGTATCTGCGGCCAATGTCGGTTGATTCCACGAGTTATGATTTTTTTGGTGTTTTTTATGATTTTGGTAAAATATTTAACTTTTAGGAATTTTTTATTTTTTTTAGGAAAAAAAATATTTTTCCCAAAAAATTCACTTTCTCCCTCTAAAAAATATTTTAGAGTGAGAAGCTCTCCAAAAAATCCCGTCTCCCCAAACAAGTTGGGCGACGCCCAACAGGCGTTGGGCGGACGCCTAGCCTTGAGTTGGGCGACGCCCAACAGGCGCTGGGCGGACGCCCAGCGCAAGTTGGGCGCGCGCCCAACTACTGTTGGGCCCTGACGCGGCTGGGCAATCGCCCAACGCCGCGGGGCGCTCTCCCCACGCTATCGGGCGTACGTGAGCCGTCCACTTGCCGGTACGCATTTCTTCGGGGTCGTCTCGTTTTTTTATTTTTTATTTTTTATTATTGGAATCAACCGCTCTAACCGTCTGCTATAGGTTTTCGTCACAGGTCCTCCGACTCGGTGTCTACACCTGGATCTTTCTGGACTCACAAAACGCCTCATTGCCACCTCCACCCCTTGGCCATCTTTGCGCTTTATGTATAAGCAGGTCAGGTCAGAATCTGTCTGGTGGTTTGGGGAGGGTTCCGAGCTTAACTTCTGGACAGATAGATGGATCCTGCCTTGCGTTGCAGATCAGATTGGGATTCCTAGGAAGGAGCAGGCTAAACTTCACACTCCTTTACATGAATGCAGACTGAATGGGGCCTGGACTAACATACAGAATCTCCCTGATAATGTACAGGAAAATATTAGACGAGTTGAGATTATTGATGAGCCTGACATTTGCATTTGGCAGCCAGCTGACTCCGGAAAGCTAACGGTGCAGGATTATTATCGTAAGCCCAGTCAAGGTGAAGCGGTCAATTGGTGCAATTTCCTATGGAACTCTTTCGTCCCCCCCAGAAGAGCTGCCATCTGCTGGATGATTCTGAATGGCAAATTAGCGGTTTAGGATCAACTTCAATCCCGAGGAATGAACCTTGCGTAGAGGCGCGAGATGTGCAAAGTCGAGGGAGAAACAATTAACCATTTGTTTGTTCATTGTCAGGTGGCTAAGGAGATGTGGAATGTGGTTTTTAGCATGTTTGGTGTGTACTGCTATATTAATGGCGAGATTGGTAGTTTTTTTGGCAGAATTCGCGAGACTCGAGTTAGGAAGAGATGGAGGAAGAGCTGGATATTCACGGTGGTCACCTGCGTATGGTTTATATGGTTCATTCGGAACCGTGCCATTTTTGACAATGATCTCCCTTCAATCCAAATTCTAAGATACCAGCTGCTGCACTTTATCAGTAACAATACGGTTGCTGCTGCCCGTGATAGAGCACCACTTGATCCGGATTGCATTATTGTCAGATGGCTGGCACCGTTAACAGGGTGGATTAAGGTAAACACGGATGGTGCAGCTAATATTTCTAGGAACACAGGAGTAGGTGGAGTCTTCCGAAACAGCAGATGTTTAGCGGTAGGAAGCTTTGCGGTTCCAATTCAGGAAGCGACGGCTCTTGTGGCTGAACTCAAGGCGATTATATTTGCAATTAACGTTGCGTGGGAGAGAAATTGGAAAAATCTTTGGATTGAATCCGACTGCAGCCACGTGGTTCACCTTCTTCGCAATAAACAGACGGAGGTCCCGTGGAGAATTAAGAGAGATTGGTGCAACTGCTTAGCAAAATTAAGTGATATGAATTGGATAATCACACACATATTCAGAAAAGGCAACCAGGCAGCGGATTGCCTTGCTTGCTTTGGTCAATCCGCAATTACTAATCACTAGTGGGATACAACCCCACAATTTTGTCAATTCCTTCTGTTCGACGACTTATGTAATGTAGGTCACATTCGTTTACTCTAGTCTTTCTTTCATTTTTTGTTTTCTTTCCTCTCCCTATTTGTAATCTTCTCTTTTTCCTTTTTTAATAATATTCGGGTTGTTGGCTGTGTCGGGGGTGCCAACCTAGTTGGGATGTTCGGCCTGCCTTCGCGTCCCAACCTTCACTCATAAAAAAATTAACTTATTATGTGATAATATTAATTAGAAGGTTTAATGTGATTATATCTCTAATTAAATTAATTCTCTAACATAAATAAATATCTAATTAGGATTAGGATTATTATTTATTTATATTAATATATAGAAAAAAGATAATATTTGTATATTTATGTAATAGTAAATTTATTCGTTATAGGATTCTAATTAAGAGTTTTAACCTAATGTGATTAGGGATAATATTTGGAAGACTATAAATAGCCCTATAGGGTTATGAATTTCGGCCAACACAAATTAGAAGGGAAGAAATTCTTCCGACCTCCACTCGTCTAATTACTCCTTTCATTTCCTCTCTCTTTGATATCGTGTTGATTCTTTTAGAGGCAATCAACTTAAATTGCTATTCATTGGTTGATTACTATCTGTTTTCTTATTTATTATTTTCATTGTTCGTGAAACACGATTGAGAAATTAGTGGGTACTTCATTTGCAACGGTAGACAGATCATCAATAAATGTACACTTATTTAATCTCTCTTTGTATGAAATAAGGATTAACAGTTTTTAGGAAAAGGGAAATAGATAAAATTTTATATTTCCGCTGCGCTAGGCTTGTCTATTTTTCTTCACCTACCATTGCTCGGTCATCCATGAAAAGGGAGTACATGGCTGGTAAATGCAACTATAAAACTCCTTTGGCTTCAGTCCCTTATTGGCAATCTGAGGTATCCTCCACGTTTAGTGCAACTCTGATGTGACAATGTCAATGCAATCTATCTCACAATGAGTAGTTTTTCATGCTCATGCATAATATATAGAGTTGGATTACCATTTTATTGGCAAGCAAGTCCATATCAGATTCCTTTCTATCAGGTTCTTCCCAACATATAGAGTTGGATTACCATTTTATTCGCAAACCAAGCCAAAGTAATGATTTTCTCCAGCTTCACGATAGGCTTATGGTTGCTCCTCGACATCGGCTTGACTGAGGGGAGTGTTAAACATAATTCTTTTAATTATCGCTAGGTTAATTATGTTGATAATCTTTACCTATTACGATTGAGATAACCACTTTCTTATCTCTATCATATTAGTAGTTCTAGCTTGTTGAAGAGATTTGGGAGATTAATATAAGATTCATGATTGGGTCTTAACTATTAGCTTGAACTTTTAGTTCAATTGTTTCCATGACATACTATTGGGCTTCAAGAGCATTAAGCATTTGCGTGTGAAGGTGTGTCGAATTAAATAATTTCTATAATTGGAACATACATATTTATGCACAAAACAAATTTAAATTTTATGTTTTATAATTGAGGAAGCATATACCTATGCCTTTTCATAACAACTTTTGTCTTTAGAACTACTAATTACACAATACATTTAACACTTATTATTTTTACTTATAGCCCAATAAAACGTATTGATGAGTAATTAGTTCAACATTGTGATATCAATAAGACAATAAAACAAGAATTTAGAAAAATTTTGGGAGATCAATATTGGCACGATACCAATACACGATAATTGCTGTTGGTCCCTTGTAAGGTTGCAAGTATAGTTCCAAGGGGGGGTTAGGAACTATTTAAACTTTTTTGCAATTAGGGCAGACTTCTTTTTCTAAGGAAAAAGGTTTTAACAGCGGCGCTGAGTAAACAGCAAGATACTGGCTTAGTCAACTGGTGACTAGGTCAGTTTCTTAGCTTGAGTCAGGAGATACCACTTAGAGTCTATTCCTGAGCTCAGATGTTCAATGCGCACAACTCTACTTGACCTCTTTACTTGGTCAGTTTTTGGTTATTTTAATCAAGCAATATATATAAGGAGTTAAAGGTAAGAAATACTTCACTCAGCAGATTTATCCAGGTTCGGCTTCTTCTAAGCCTACGTCCTGTCCCCAGAACATGTTCCGAGATTTCGAATCCTCTACTGAGCTCTTTAAAGGTAGAGCCTCAAACCTTTTACAATCTTAGCAACTGAGTATAACAAGAGTACCTTCCTCTATACCTCTACTCAATCCTAATCTCTTGCTGAGTACTATAACCGAGTACTTAGCCTCTCCTTTCTATCTTCTAGAAATGATAAGTGTTTTGTCCTATACAATGATTTGCTAAGACACTTTAGACGATTGAAAGAATCACTCTAGACTTTTACACAAATATATGAATTGTAGTGTAAGATTTGCTTTGCTTCTTTGCTTGCAGAACTTGTATAGAAATTTGGTCAGCGTAATGGCTTGATCAAGTTCTGTATGGAATGAAGCTTCTGATGGCACTATTTATAGAGACGTCTGGGCATCGGTCATTTCGAATTTCGAAATAACCGTTGGAGGGAAAACGGCTTCCTGTCGTTGTCATCCTGACTTGCTCAGAGCTCTCGGCCAATCAGATTTGTGTATCTTCTGTCCTCGGTCAGCTCAGCAGACTGTCTCTCCTTTTATGGTAAAGTCAACTAGACAGCATACTGTGTCGTCTGAACTTTACCCAAAGTAGAAATACTTTGTCTGGAAGTTTTCATTAGCCAGCTGCTGTCTTGTACGCTTTGTCGAGACTACTCAGCAGCTTCATCTTGAAGTTGTTCCCGAAGGTCTTCTAGATCCTTCTGTTGCTGAGTTGCGTTTTGTCCAAAACAGCAACGTTTTGACAAACGCGGGCCGAGTTGTACTGAGTTGTTTGACTTGGGCTTCAACACTTGTATTGGGCTTGGGCCTTTTAATTCTTGTGTCTTATAAACAGTTTTAACTCAACATTGAACAAACACATTAGTAGAATAAATCAAAGCATTTAAACTTAGTGTGTTTAGAATATTTTACTTAAACAATTTTGTCAAATCAAAATTATGTGGAAAGGTGTTTCAACAATTGCCACTTCTAGTGATTAGTTAATCTCCAAGGACTTTCCAAACAACAATTTATTAGAATATTTTTATAGTATTAAAACTATTAATAAGGCACCATTTAAGTAAGTTTACAAAGACAAATTTAAACAATAAATCTGATGTGAATCCATGACCTAT
Organism: Euphorbia lathyris; assembly: GCF_963576675.1. Taxonomy (NCBI): domain Eukaryota; kingdom Viridiplantae; phylum Streptophyta; class Magnoliopsida; order Malpighiales; family Euphorbiaceae; genus Euphorbia; species Euphorbia lathyris. The sequence goes on from NC_088919.1 coordinate 69,689,283, forward strand.
TTCAAGTGTTGCACGGTTGTCAGCTGGATCTCAGCCAGCTTGGCAATTGAATCCTGCTTTGCTTGGTGTGCTTGAAAGGTAATGATTACATTCAGCAAGTCCTTGAGTCCCTTAACTTCGTTGAGAAGTTGAGTGACCTGGGAGAGCTGAATAGTCTCAATAGATGAAGACCCAGCAGCAAGAGGAGTGGACTGTTGAAGGTCTCTGATCAAGGCTTGCACTGAGTCAATGATCTTTTTGCCGGACTCAGTGGCATTCAGATAGCTTTGTGAGCCTTCAGGGACATCAGTGTGACCGGAAGGAAGAGGAGTGAAAGGAGTGACCAGGTCAGTGACTGGAATAGCATTTTCAATCTGCACTTAAGTTTTAGGTATAGTTGATTGATCGGCAGAGAGTTGAGTTGGAGAAGTGGTAATCTGAATACTGTCTGTGCTGACGGCAGAAGTGTGTGGAGTCAGCACCATGCTTGAAGAAATAGCATTCACAGTAATCGGCTCAACCTGACTGGTTGAGGTGGCGGAAGCATTTTGGTCGGCATGTTCCTGTTGAGAAGAAACAGAGGCTTGCTTTTCTAATGGCGCCGATGCAGTAGAAGTTGATTGGCGTTTGAAGAATTTGAGCTTAACAGAAGAGGGGTCCTTGGTTGTCTTTGAAATGACAAAGTCAGGAAGAGGTGGTGGCACAGGAAGTTCACTGACAGGCTTCTCACTGGCCTTAACCAACTTTCTTCTTCTACGAGGTGGAGTGTCAGTTTGAGTAGCATCTCCTGAGTGAGAAGGAGAAGATTCGTGTTGCTCATCAGCAGGTTGGTCAGTTTGTACTTGGACTTGATCAACATTGTGTTGGTCAAGTACTTGCTCATCTTCAGCATCCAACCCAGTATTGGCCTGCTCAGTTTCATGCTCACTGGCAGTCTCCTCAGAGTCCTCAGCGTCATCCTGACCGCTGGCCTCTTCTTCTTCTTCTTCTGTATTGTCACCATCAAGTTCTTCCTCAACTTGTGAGATGAAATGATCATCCAATTGTACCTCATGTTCTTCGGACTCAACTATTGTACCTTGACACTGGGTGAAGTGAGAGTCACCCGGTACAACAAAGTCTGTAGGTATGGCGTTGAGGGGAGTCAGTGTAGAAGGTTTCTGCTTTTTCTGAAGATGCTCAGCAGTTTCCTCAGTTCCAGGCTCACCTTGCCTGCTTCGTTTCGCAGCTGACTTACCAGCTGACTTCTGTCTTTTTGTTGGAGACTCAACATTTTTGGAAGGAGTCTCAGCAGTTTTTCTTTTGCGGGAAGCTGGGGCCTTAGTCCTTCTCCCTTTCTTTGGCTCAGCAGTTCCCTCAGCTTGTCCAGCAGTAGCAGTAGCAGCTTTACCTTTCTTCAAAGGCTATCCAAATTTTAATGCTCTCAGCGAGGCAGCTGTTATCTCAGATCCTCGAGTCTTCTCCTCACCTTCGAGATCAACTTTATGGTCGATGAGGATTCTTGTGATCATTGATCCTAGCCTCAGCGTACCAGAGCTGCGTAGGAAACCAGCGATAAGAAAAACTGGCATATTGATTGTTGTGTACGTCAGCATATGCATATAAAGCATTGCTCGAAGTTTGTTGCTGATGTAGTGCAGTTGATCTTTGGGTAGATGAAGTAGGTCAGCAAGTAATGAGCCATCTTCTGGTGCTGACCCATTAATGAAGCTGAGACTTCTCCTGAGTGGCCCTCAGGTTTGCAGAAGTTGTGTGCATACCCAGTGCCATCCTGATCTCCAGATCTCCTCAGCCTTGCTCCCTCAGTTTTTAATTTGAGCAGATTGCCTAAGTAGAGAGGGTTGATGAAGATGGTTTTCTCTTTCACCACTGTATACAGATAGTCAGTGTTGTCATTTGCAACGCGGAGGTTGTGGTAAAACTCCCTTACCAGGTCAGGATAGGTGTCATCCCTAACCGAAAACAGCTCCGTCCAGCCATTTTGTGAAATCCACTCGCAGAAGGGTTGTTCGTTTTGTACGAAGTTTTCTGATACCCATCTTGAGGGCTCAACTTTCCATTCGCGGACGTTCTCAAAAACCTTGGAGTAGGTCCTGACTTTTACAGGCTTTCCCTGACCAGAGGTTTGGCCAGCTTTTCCTTTGCTCGGCGAGGTGACTTTAGTAGGTTCCGGCACAGAGGTTTGCCTGGAAGTGTCATCGGAGCTGGGCTTGGAGTGGCCAGCACCGGAGATGTTGTAGGAAACCTTAGTCATTGTTGAAGATGGGAAAGCTTAGAGGGGTTTTTAGAGAGAAAGAATTTCTTTGCCTTAGAGTTCGATAAGCGTAAAGAATAAAAAATGGGGAATTACCCATAATTTATAGAGGTAAGGTGTGGTGTGGATCTAATCGAATCCATGTGTCAGTTTTGCCTTGGGATTGTGAACCGACAAAGATCCTGGCATTTATGACACATACGGTGTATACGTCATCCTAGGGCTATACGCGTGCTATTGCATTTATTCTAACGGATCTAACACTCAGCGTTGAGAATACTAAGCGTTTGATATTCTGAGTGGTCAGTATTGCATAAAGGGATGATTTCTAAGTTTAAGTTTAAACTAATTTACTCAGTGTGCAAGTTTACTCAGTACTTGCTGTTTAATTAGTTTCAATGAGTACACAGCAAGAACAATCATTCAGCATCCATATTCATTTAGTATAGGAATTTACTGAAGAGGATTAAACATACCAATTGCTTCTCTCAGTGCTGAACTGCTCACGGGCCAGTGGCTTCATGAAGATATCCGTAAGCTGCTCGTCCGTTGGGACAAAGGTCAGCTTGATCTCACCTTTGAGTACATGGTCTCTAATGAAGTGATGTCTGATGCTGACATGCTTCATTCTGCTGTGTTGAATTGGGTTCTTTGAAAGATCAATTGCACTTTTGTTGTCACATTTGACTTCAATTGTCTTTGTTTGAACACCATAGTCTTCAAGCTATTGCTTAATCCATAGGACTTGAGCAACACAATGACCAGCAGCAATGTACTCAGCTTCAGTGGTAGACAAGGCTACTGACGCCCGCTTTTTGGTGAACCAGGATACAAGACAGCTTCCTAAGAAGTGACATCCTCTAGAGGTGCTTTTACGTTCCAGCTTATCCCGTCCATAGTCAGCGTCAGTGTATCCGATGAGTGTAAAATCATGAGTATTTGGATACCATAAACCTGCGTTCACTGAGCTTTGCAAATATCTAAGGATTCTTTTTACAGCAATGTAATGAGATTCCTTAGGGTTAGATTGATATCTAGCACAGTAGCATACTGAAAACTGAATGTCCGGTCTACTGGCTGTTAAGTAAAGTAGAGAGCCTATCATACCTCGATATAATTTGCTATCTACTGACTTACCATTCTCGTCAGCGCAGAGGACAGTGTCAGTGCCCATAGGAGTGGATATAGGCTTGCAATTTTCCAAGTCATATTTCTTTAATATCTCCTTGGCATATTTGGCTTGATTGATGAAGATGCCATTCTTTCCTTGTTTAATTTGAAGACCGAGGAAGAAGTTGAGTTCTCCCATCATGGACATTTCAAATCCAGTCTGCATTTGTTTGCTAAACTCCTTGCACATTGATTCGTTAGTTGCACCAAATATTATATCATCAACATAAATTTGGGCCAGCAGGGTATCTTTACCCTTTCTCTTAATGAATAAGGTTGTATCAGCTTTGCCCCTGACGTAATTTCTAGTCAGCAGGAAACTGGTCAGCCTCTCATACCAAGCATGTGGTGCTTGCTTGAGGCCGTACAAAGCCTTTTTGAGTTTGTAAACATGGTTTGGGAACTTAGGGTCCTCAAAACCTGGAGGTTGATTAACATAAACCTCCTTGTTTATAACTCCATTAAGAAATGCACTTTTGACATCCATTTGGAATAATTTAAAGTTCATGTAAGTTGCATATGCACATAGAATTCTAATTGCCTCTAGCCTTGCCACTGGGGCAAAGGTCTCACCGTAGTCAATACCTTCTTGCTGACTGTAGCCCTAAGCTATAAGCCTTGCTTTGTTCCTGACTACATTTCCTTGTTCATCCATCTTGTTCCTGAAGACCCATCTTGTTCCAATGGTCTTTTGACTCTTTGGATGAGGCACTAGCTCCCATACATCGTTTCTTCTTAATTGATCGAGCTCCTCTTGCATTGCGTTCATCCAGAATTCATCGTACTCAGCTTCAGCGAAATTCTTCGGTTCTTGAACTGAGACGAAAGCAACATTGCTGAGGTACTTCCTGAGTTGATTCCTCGTCATCAGGGTATTCCCAGCAGAATCAAGGATTGCACTTTATGAGTGCCCTCTTGGAATCCTTATCTCTTTAGGTAGATTTATGTCTTGTGCTGTCTGTGTTTCAACAATCTCTGCAGAAGTAGATGGGTCAGTAAAAGTAATCTTAGGTTCACTCTTACTCTTGGTCAGCCTTTTCATGAATGACTCAGTAGCTGGTTCTTGGTCAGCGGTGGTTACTGAGTGTGGATCATCTTCGGTCAGCGGTTGGTATCTACCTGCAGGGTTAGTTTCGTCGAACTCTACATGTACTGACTCTTCTAAAACTTGAGTTCGCTTATTAAAAACTCTGTATGCTTTGCTGTTTGTTGAGTAGCCCAAAAAGATAGCCTCATCAGCTTTTGAATCAAACTTTGCTAAGCTATCTTTGGTATTTAAAATAAAACATTTACAGCGAAAGGCACGAAAGTATCCAATATTGGGCTTTCGTCCTTTCCAAAGTTCATAGGGGGTTTTCTTGAGTATAGGTCTAACTAGAGCCCTATTAAGAATATAGCATGCTGTGTTAACAGCCTCTCCCCAAAAATACTTTGGAAGCCTATGCTCATCCAGCATTGTCCTGGCTATTTCAACCAGAGTTCTGTTCTTCCTTTCCACAACCCCATTTTGTTGAGGTGTTCTAGGAGCAGAAAAATTGTGGTCAATGCCGCTGGCTTCACAGAATTCAACAAACTTTTGGTTTTTGAATTCTCCACCATTATCACTACGGATGTGAGCTAATTTTAGGTCTTTATCATTTTCAATTTTTTAACCAAATTTGAAAATGTCTCAAATGTCTCATCCTTGCTGGTCAGCAAGATAACCCACGTGTACCGAGAGAAGTCATCTACAATGACCAAGGAAAATCTTCTTCCACCCAGACTCAGCGGCTGGACTGGACCAAAGAGATCCAAGTGTAGTAACTCTAACAGACGCTTAGTTGAGACAATATTTTTGCTGTGAAAAGATTGTTTGGTTTGTTTTCCAGCTTGGCAAGCGTGGCATAATTGATCTTTTTCAAATTTAAGTTCAGGCAGTCCCTCAACCAATTGCTTTCTTGCTAGTTTGGCCAGGAGATCCATGCTTACATGACCAAGTCTCCTGTGCCATAGCCAGGAATTCTCTTCCTTTGATACTAAGCACACAGTTTTTGAAAACTTTTTCTCTAAGTCTAGCATAAAGACATTATATATGCGAGGGGCAGTTAAGATTAACTCATTTGTTTTACCCTCGTATATTTTACATCCAGTAGCATCAAATATAACTTTTCTCCCATTGTCACATAGCTGAGCTACGCTGAGTAAGTTATATTTGAGTCCGCTGACTAGGGAGACAGATTCAATAGTAGGATTACCTCCGATGGTTCCTGACCCTACTATCTTACCCTTCTTGTTGTCTCCAAAACTTACGCTCCCTCCTCGTTTATGCTCAAACGTGATGAACTGAGTTTCATCACCCGTCATATTCCTTGAGCATGCGCTGTCAATACACCACATCTTTGACTTCTCAGCACATCTCAGGCTTACCTGCATTGTAACTAGTTACTTTTAGGTACCCAATTCTTTTTGGGTCCTTGCTTGTTAGGTGCAACAGGTAAAGCATCATATTTTATTTTATGGCGACATACATGGACAGTATGGCCATTCTTTCCACAGAAGTCACAGCTGACCTTCTGTTTAGGATGTTTCACTGACTTGTCAGCACCCCAGTGCTGAGCGTGCCAGCACACCTTAGTGGTGTGTCCTAACTTCCCACAAAAGTCACACTGGACTTTTCGCTGGGGGTTCCATCTCTGCTGAGTACCTTGGTACTGAGTTCTCAGAGGACTGTTTCTTTTATTTGGAACCTTTAGTTGGTTCTGGATAGTTGTGACATCCTTTCTCAGTTTCTTTGAAACTGACTGGACTTCAGAGACAGACTCATGTATGATCTTCATGTTATCATGCAGAGTTGAATTGTCCTGAAGAAGGAATCTGAGGTCACTCAGTTTGACCTCTTCCACTTTGTCACAGCGCCTGCTGAGTGCTCTAACTTTCTTATTACACTTCTTGACAAGTGTGTAGAGATCACTTAGGGCATTAACCATATCGTTTCTGAGCTGGGGAAGAGAAATTACCTCATTTGATTGCTCCTCGTCATCTGATGCGACGGATAGGTCAGCATGCTCAGAGACGCATGTCTCAGCAAGTTCGTCAGCCATGAAGCATATCTTCGCTGACTCGGTGGCCTCAGTTTCTGTAGATGAAGACTCATCACTATCGCTCCATGTAGCCACCATTGCCTTTTTGCCGCTCTTCTTGTCTTTCCTCAGTGTGGGACAGCTTGACTTAATATGGCCAGTTTGATGGCACTCAAAGCATATAATGGGCTTTGAGCTGTCCTTTTTGTATTTGCTGTCGCTTGAGTCAGCTTTATACTTATCAAACTTTCTGTAAGGCTTCTTAGAGTATTTATCATTTTTCCTGAATAGCCTTTTCATCTTCCTTGTGAACATAGCCATCTCCTCATCGTCAGTTGAGCTCCCGTCAGTGGAGTCAGCTTTCATGACAAGGGATTTCTGTTTCTTGTCTTCAGATTTTTCCTTCACCTCAAAGTTTTTCATGGATATCTCATGGGTCAGCAACGAACCGATGAGTTCGTCATATTTGTAGGTGGTTAAATCCTGAGCTTCCTCAACCGCTGTCTTCTTTGCTTGCCAGTCTTTAGGAAGACTCCTGAGTATCTTTTTGACTTGTTCTTCCTTAGTGAAGATTTTCCCAAGTCTCTTGAGCTCATTAATGATGTTGGTAAACCTTGCATTCATGTCTGAAATGCCCTCATCATTGTTCATCTCGAACAGCTCGTACAGTCTCATCTGCTGATTCACCTTGGACTCTTTTACTTTATTGGTTCCCTCGTAGGTGACTTCCAGCTTTTTCCAGATCTCTTGTGCCGACTCACAACCTGAGATTTTATTATATTCTGCAGCATCGAGCGCACAGTGAAGCATATTGATAGCCGAAGCGTGATTTTGGAGCTTCTTAAGATCATCCTCTGTCCATTTGGCCTCAGCTTTTACAACTGTTTGGCCAGCCACAACTTCGACAGGTACAAATGGGCCTTGGACTATAGATAGCCAGGCACTCATGTTTGTAGCCTGAATGAAATTTTTCATCCTATTCTTCCAGAAGGTATAGTTTGACCCGAAGAATAGGGGAGGCCTAGTAATGGACAGCCCCTCAGGCAATATCTGAGTTGTTTGGTTTCCAGGGAGAAACAGAGTGCTGTTTTCGCCCATGGTAGGGATCAGCTCAGGGTTGTTAGACCTTTTACAGTGAGCTTTTAATCTCTGATACCACTTGTTGGTCACTTGTAAGGTTGCAAGTATAGTTCCAAGGGGGGGTTAGGAACTATTTAAACTTTTTTGCAATTAGGGCAGACTTCTTTTTCTAAGGAAAAAGGTTTTAACAGCGGCGCTGAGTAAACAGCAAGATACTGGCTTAGTCAACTGGTGACTAGGTCAGTTTCTTAGCTTGAGTCAGGAGATACCACTTAGAGTCTATTCCTGAGCTCAGATGTTCAATGCGCACAACTCTACTTGACCTCTTTACTTGGTCAGTTTTTGGTTATTTTAAGCAAGCAATATATATAAGGAGTTAAAGGTAAGAAATACTTCACTCAGCAGATTTATCCAGGTTCGGCTTCTTCTAAGCCTACGTCCTATCCCCGGAACACGTTCCGAGATTTCGAATCCTCTACTGAGCTCTTTAAAGGTAGAGCCTCAAACCTTTTACAATCTTAGCAACTGAGTATAACAAGAGTACCTTCCTCTATACCTCTACTCAATCCTAATCTCTTGCTGAGTACTATAACCGAGTACTCAGCCTCTCCTTTCTATCTTCTAGAAATGATAAGTGTTTTGTCCTATACAATGATTTGCTAAGACACTTTAGACGATTGAAAGAATCACTCTAGACTTTTACACAAATATATGAATTGTAGTGTAAGATTTGCTTTGCTTCTTTGCTTGCAGAACTTGTATAGAAATTTGGTCAGCGTAATGGCTTGATCAAGTTCTGTATGGAATGAAGCTTCTGATGGCACTATTTATAGAGACGTCTGGGCATCGGTCATTTCGAATTTCGAAATAACCGTTGGAGGGAAAACGGCTTCTTGTCGTTGTCATCCTGACTTGCTCAGAACTCTCGGCCAATCAGATTTGTGTATCTTCTGTCATCGGTCAGCTCAGCAGACTGTCTCTCCTTTTATGGTAAAGTCAACTAGACAGCATACTGTGTCGTCTGAACTTTACCCAAAGTAGAAATACTTTGTCTGGAAGTTTTCATTAGCCAGCTGCTGTCTTGTACGCTTTGTCGAGACTACTCAGCAGCTTCATCTTGAAGTTGTTCCCGAAGGTCTTCTAGATCCTTCTGTTGCTGAGTTGCGTTTTGTCCAAAACAGCAACGTTTTGACAAACGCGGGCCGAGTTGTACTGAGTTGTTTGACTTGGGCTTCAACACTTGTATTGGGCTTGGGCCTTTTAATTCTTGTGTCTTATAAACAGTTTTAACTCAACATTGAACAAACACATTAGTAGAATAAATCAAAGCATTTAAACTTAGTGTGTTTAGAATATTTTACTTAAACAATTTTGTCAAATCAAAATTATGTGGAAAGGTGTTTCAACAATTGCCACTTCTAGTGATTAGTTAATCTCCAAGGACTTTCCAAACAACAATTTATTAGAATATTTTTATAGTATTAAAACTATTAATAAGGCACCATTTAAGTAAGTTTACAAAGACAAATTTAAACAGTAAATCTGATGTAAATCCAGGACCTATTTCAATATTGGCCATAATCAAACATATTTAGGAGTCATGAATACATGTCCTTTTTCTTTTTCACTTTAACTCCCACATAATCAAAATTTCTTTTTCAGGTTGAATTGTCAGTATAAAAGCTCAACCTTATAATTATGATGTAGGAATAGCTTTATTATAATATGTGAAGAATAGTTTTATTATAATTTCTGACACAGTCCCTTAAGTGAATATTTGCACAATACAGTTTCATCCCACCATATATTTAAATTCAACAAGTTGCCAAGATCCCAACCCTCAACCGTTTGGTCCAAATGACTCTAACACTATGTCATGGAACCGATTCTGATAAACTAAAGTCAATTTAATTGCACCTCCAAATTAACTAATGATGATCTTGTTTAGATATTCAACTTGTTAATGAAAATATCCATAAATTACTGTGTCAAAATGCAAAATCCTTCAAAATTAACAAACACAATTAAAATTCATTTATAAATATTCCTTTCCACCCAGATCACAAGTCACGGAAATAACATTATTATTGTTGTGCGGAATTAACGAAAGATGAATAATAAACAATCGAAACACAGATTTACATGGTTCACTGATGGGATGTGTGCGCCTAGCGGTATAGTGTATGAATAAGTTATAATGTGTGTGCGTTACGATTAAAGTCTTTCTAGGTGCTTTAACTTTACTAGACGCTACTACGTAGGGGCAAGTGTACCTCGTCATATCAAGTAATAATCCGGTTAGAGTAGGTATCGAATTCGCGGGATTTATAACCACAAGTTTAAACTACTCGGTTCTATTCGTTATCTAAGCGGTGAATACTTTAGTTTGGTTTGGGTGACAACTACAAACTACTCCTAAACTTGGTGAGACAGATTTATATAATCAGAGCTCCAAAGAAGTGATACGGGTGACGATAAGTTATAAATATAATAAACAATAACTCCGAACATATACGATTGATAATTTACTCTTGCAAAGATGACTACGTGTAGACCGACTGACCCATGAAGTACTTAGACTAATTGTTTCCTCCTAAAGGCGTGTCTAATGCGAGGGATCAAAAACTAGGGCCTGTAGGTTCTGTGGCTTGTCAATTCCTATGGTTTTCGGTGTGTCAATTCCGGTAAGGCAACACCTATATAGCTCCCAAAAGGCATCGGGAATCGCATCCCCCTACACAATAATAAATTATGAATATCAAAACAAGCAATAAATATCAACGCATATAAAGAAACGGAAATTGCAAATCATATATTATAAATGTGGGACGCGTAAATGCGGAATACAACCAAGCCTAGTACATAGGAAGAGTGCAGGCTAATTAGCAAGTAAGAAGGGAAGAAGAATCGGCCCTTGGAACTAGCTAACTAGACTCAAGGTCGTCTCGTAGGTCTTGGAGGTGGAACTCTCAAGCTTGGTGGAAGAGGATGGACAGAACTTCGACGGAGTGGCGGAATAAATGTACAAGCTCTTAAGGTGGTAGAGTTTTGTTACATAAAATCTGAATGAATGAAATGAGTGCTAATCACTCTTATTTATACACATCATGTTCGGGGGTAAAATCATAAATACACAAGTTAATTCACATTGTAAATGCAAGTTTCACATGGCACGCCCCGCGTGGTTGGGAGCATGCCTCGCGTGTCTGGCAATTACCCATTCCATTGAAGATTTCTCTTATGCGTGGACTGGATTCAGGCGATTTGACTTAGCCATGCTCCGCGTAGACCAGGGTATGCCCCGCATGGTTGAGCCTCTAAAACTTCGGATTGAAACATGGCTCCTTTACGCCCCACGTAAATCTGGGGACGCTCCGTGTAGATCTGGGGATGCCCCGCGTAGTTGAGTCTCTAGAACTATTGTCATTGTTTCACACATTACACGCCCCACGTGCTCTGCTTTACGCCCCGCGTGGTTGGTGTTGACCTTGTGGGAACGCACAGGTTGACTGCTGTGACTTAGTTGGAATTGCACAGTTGCGTGGCACGCCCCGTGTGGAGTGTTCTACGCCCTGCGTACTTTGAATCCCAATTCTTCATTTGTTCATTTCATTTCATACCTGCGAAATACAACTCACGAGCACCGAATTAGCTTGATGTTTTATTTTTTTTGAAATTAATCAAAAGTAAAGGAAATTCTTAAAAGAATAAGTTTTATTTTTATTTTATTATTTATTTGAAAACACACTTATTTTTGTAATTAAGCTTAATTATTAGCTCAAAAATAAACTGTAAATCACGCTAAAAGATAGGGACAAAGCGTCCTTATCATTCACCAATGTTGTGTTGGCTATGATAGGGATTATAGCTAATTAATCAATTGTGGCGCAGGGGAATTGCAGTTCAAAATTTATTTCTAATCCCTTTAGTTTGATCTTTGTCCGTTAACCATTAATTGAATAAAACCTTTTGGATCCGCTTAGGGATAAAAACTTACCCGGATTGTCTCTTCTAGAGACGGCTGAAGAATCCACAAGGTAGTAAGATCTCCGTAGTCAGGTGCACGAACAGCTATTGAGCCAGAACCGGTGCTAGTCGAAGAACGAAGAAGAATGGGAGAGATAATGTAATTAGCCAAGAAAAAACCACTTTTCCCACTTGAATTAGTGTCTGGCGAATTCACTTTCTCTGTGAATGTATGGTGGCCGAATGATGTGTAGTTAGATTAGGTTTAGAGTGTTTTAATTTATATATATAGTGTATTCCTAAACCTAATTAGTTTAGGGTTAATTGGTTAATTACAAAACTAATCCAATCCTAATCTAATTACATAAATTAATACCAATAATATTTATTCTATGCAATTAATTATGATTAGATTAAATTTAATTACCCCGATTAAATGAATAACACTAATTAATAAATTGACGTATTAATCTAATTAATTATTCACTGAATGCAACTTTATTAATTTACAAATTAGTTAATTACATCCCGCAAACTAATTAATGAATTAAATACTCAACACTTAAGACCATTAATCAATTACCTTGATACAAAGTATCAATTAATTAATTAATTAACCACCAATTAATTACCTTGACATTTTACTGTCAATCAATTAATTAATTCTATCTCTCCACTATACCGTTCTATAAGTTCTAACTCAGATGTTCGATGTGCACGATCCTATGGGACTTTCCTTAGCTAGCAGTGGGCTTATGGCTCACAGACAGTAAGTGGGTTCTAGCAAACCATTACTGCCCCTAACTAAGACAGAGTTTCAGCAGTCTAAAGATGCAGAGACCCTGTAGTTATCTCTTAACGTCTTTTACCATTTGATATCGATATTATAAACTAGAGGCATGGCGGCTGTCATCCTCTCTGATGTTTATGATGTTTCTTGATCTAAAGTAGATTGATGAAACAAATAAGTAAACTACTTATCAGGGTGTGGCCACACACTTATCAATATCTCTTATCATCTCACTATTACATGAGTGGTAATTCCATCACTTCAATATCAATACCAACATGTTCACCTGTTCACCCAATCATACCCGTATTTAGCATCCTGTTACAGACCTGTTAGGAGTATGTCAAAGTGAACCGGATCCCATATTGATATTATAATGAAATCTGGTCTGAAGATAGTTAGAGACCTACTTAAGAAAACTAATGACACAACCACCATGTAGTCTTCTCGGGCGGATCGATCCAGTCACATGTATACAACATGTACCCATATTCACAACTAACTTATCAAGTGTTATGGCTAGTATCAATTACTACCATACAGTCGTCGAATATACAAGTCCGTGGTCCTAATCATTCCCATGATAGAATGGACTTGGGATATGGTTTTACGATTATCAATCAATGGATTCTCTATTCATATTATAGCACAAGATATAAATGAACTAGATTAATGACTTTATTAATGTGACACAATACATTTTATAAGAACCAATGCCTATGAACTAGGGCACACCAACAGTCTCCCACTTGAACTAGTTCCAAGCGGGTATTGCCCTAAACACTATAGATCTAGTACTACCAAGTGCCTTGGTAAACTGATCAGCGACATTGTTCTCAGTGTCAACCCTCTATAATGTAATATCACCGGGTAAGGTGTTACTATCTAAGTATGCGTTTGGATCTCTTGTGTGACATGGGCTCCGGTGCTTGTGCTATGGCCCCATTATCGTCACAGGAAAAACATCAACTGATCTTAGGAGAGTTTGACCTACTCCTAAATCAGTTATGAACTTCTTAATCCAAACTTCTTCATCTGCATCATCGCATGCAATGATGTACTTAGCTTCCGTCATAGAATCGGTAATGGTTGGCTACTTTAAGGATCTCCAACTAATGGCATCGCCATTCAGGAGAAATCCATACCTAGTATGTGACTGGTTATCATCCTTAAAACCTCGGTCAGTGTAACCTGATATTGCCATTCCTCCTACTCATCAAATACTAAGAAAAACATCCTTGGTACGGTTGAGGTACTTCAGGATTGCCTTGACTATCTTCCAGTGTTCCTTATCGGGATCTGACTGGCACCGACTAGTCATGTTTGGTGCAACACGCAACATATGGCCTTGTACATAACATGGAGTACATGATGGATCCTTGTCTATGTACGATGCCTGACTCAAGCTTAGAAGTCTGTTGGATCTAACCTTGTAGATCTTGATCGGCTTCTCCTAAGTCTTTCATTGTGAAGCATTTACTCAACCACTGCTTGATCTTGCAGTGTTAATATATTGCATCTAATGAGCAGTATGTCATCGACATACAATATTAGGAAAGTGGATATGCTCCCACTGACTTTCATATACACACAGGGTTCATTAGAATTCTGTACGAATCTACTTGAAACACCACCTATATAACCGATTTAGCCTCCTCAATGTTTTGAGGATCTATATCGGTTCCCAAAGCATCCTCAGCATAAGCTGCAGGAGTTGGTGAGTCTTGAATCTCAGCGAGATCAATATTGCTCCCACTGTCTACTTTGGAAAGAAATTCCTTTTCCAAAAAGACTACAAACCTAGCCACGAATGTTTTATTCTCAGCTGGGTTGTAGAAGTAATAACCCTTAGTTTCCTTAGGGTAACCCACGAACTGGCATTTAACAGATCTGGACTCTAGTTTGCCACTTATCAATTTCTTGACATGTGCATCAAAGCCCCAAATCTTCATGAAGGAAACGTTGGGCTTTCAGCCCGTCCATAATTCATATAGTGTTCCTTCATTTGCCTTGCTCGGTGTATTGTTAATTATATGAGCAGCGGTTTCCAAAGCAAATCTCCAAAAGGAGATAGGGAGAGAAGCTTGACTCATCATTGAGCGGACCATGTTGAGCAGGGTCCTATTCCTCCTTTCTGACACTCCATTCCATTGGGGTGTACCAGGAGGAGTGAGTTGGGATACAATCCCACACTCTCTCAAGAATGAGACAAACTCTTGGCTCAAGTATTCGCCCCCTATATCAGACCGGAGCGCTTTTACTTTCTTGCCAAGTTGATTTTCTACTTCATTTTTGAAATCTTTGAATCTCAGAAGAGTTTCAGATTTATGTTTCATCAGATACACATACCCATATCGGCTATAGTCATCTGTGAAGGTAACAAAGTACAGAAAACCAGATCTAGCACTGGTGCTCATTGGACCGCATACATCTGAGTGTATCAGCTCCAACAGCTTCGTGGCCCTTACACCAGTTTTGGTGAAAGGTGCCTTTGTCATCTTCCCTCTTAAACAAGATTCACATGTGTCATAAGACTGCATGTCAAATGACCCTAGCGCTCCACTAGAGTGAAGCCTAGTTATGCGTTTCTCATTTATGTGGCTAAGACGACAGTGCCAGATATATATAGGATTAGTCTTAATCCTTTTAACTTTTATGTTATAGATTGATTCACTACGTTTTAGATCAAGGATATACAAACCATTTTTTAGAAATGCGGTTCTATAAACAATATTGCCATGATGTATAGAAATCATACCACGTCCAATATTAAAAATTAAAACCATAAATATCCAACATAGAAACTGAAATAATATTCCTGCGCATTGCAGGTACAAGAAAGCAATTTCTAATTTCTAAAACTAATCCACTAGGTATCTCTAAGAATAATCTTCGATCTTTAAGGCCTCTACATGAGCACCATTGTCGACTCGAAGATCCACTTCACCAGATCCCAGCAATCTCCTATTTCTTTGTCCCTACACATTTGAGCAAATGTGAGTACCACATCTAGTGTTTACAACCCAGGATGTAGAAATAGCCAGATTAAATTCAACAACATAAATACCTGAACCAGAAGCTTCATCCTTCTGTTTCTCCCTTAGCTTTGGACACGCATTTTTCCAGTGTCCCTTCTCATTACACTCATAGCAGATATCATCTGCTGAGGCCAACCTACCTTTAGAAGCTGCCGCCTTCCTAGCCTTGGGCTTGGCCTTTTGGGCCTTCGCTTTGGACTTGGACTTGGCCTTTCCCTTAGGTACGTTCTCTTTGTTAACAAGCAACACTTCTGGAGTCCTCTTATAGGATTGCTCAGCAAGTTTCAACATGCCATGCAATTCTACTACAGACTTATCAACGCCCTGCATGTGGTAGTGCATGATAAACTGATTGTAGGATGCCGGAAGTGATCCAAGAATGATGTCGACTGCTATTTGTGCAGGCACTGGTGAGCCAAGCCTTGACAATGTGTCAATAAAACCCTTCAACTTCAGCACATGTGTGCTAACAGAAGTCCCAGCTTGCATCGTAGTGCTGCATAGCGCCTTTGTTGTCAAGTATATTTCCTGACGAGCTTGATCTTGGAACATCCTTTTGAGTTGATCCATTATCTCAAAGGCGTGCTGCTCCATGAACTGTTTCTGAAGATCAGGAACCATGGTACCCAGCATAATGCATGACACATCTCTGTCATCCTTAACATGTCGGTCGTACCCCGCTATTTGATCAGCGGTTACGCCCCGACCTGTAGGACGAGCTGCTGGTAAGGCATCAGTCAGCACATATTCCTTTGACTCGTGTCTAAGAACTATTTGCAAGTTCCTGGACCAGTCAAGGAAATTAGTCCCTGAAAGCTTTTCCTTTTCCAGGAGTGGTCTGAGTGAGTTGTTTCTTGTTGCATCCATTTAATTTTCTTTTCGTGTAATTTTGATGTGGAGTTTAATCTACGTGGAAAAATTACATTAGAGTTAGAATAAAGGGCTTAACCCAAAGATCAAATTAGTAATCCATTTTAATTCGTTATTGGTGATATTTATTTGGCTGTCTTGACCAAGATCCACAATCCATTAATAATCGACCGAGCTAGGGCTCCACCGTCGACCATTGATGATTTGGTAGGATAAACTATCCAATCCCCCGCAAGGACTCTTAGTTTGATGGGCTTTGTGACACTTAGCCTATCTGTGCTTAGGGCCCGCTCTGAGCTAATGCTACCCACGTTGAGTCCAACCACCATACACGCGTTAGCCATACCGAAGTATCCTAACCCTCGACGGCCCACTAATTACTACAGCATACCTGCTAGGGCACGTCATACACTGTAGCACTACCTGGGAGGAAGAGGTGTGAATCTGGAAAGCACTTTTAAGCGACTCAATATTTCATTATCCGGATTAATTAAGTGATACGACTTTAACATATAATTATCGCGGGTGATGATCTGGTGATCGTTGCTACTTATTTTTTATGTTATACTAAGCAATTGTATAATCAAAATAAACATAGAGACTCTATGGGCCTTATAATACATCCAAGTGAAACTAGATAGATTATCTAATCTTCACGAGATTGCTTCAAGTCTCCTTGGGCTCCCACCATGGGCTTGGACCATCTGGGCTTCTTCACGACCAATTACAATTTTATGAATAGAACCTATTCTAAAATTACATTAATGAAAGAATGGCACGCAGACCATATTTCCCAAAATAAATTAAATTACAAACCGACTTTAGTTGAGGGCCCATAGAACTCTATAACACATTGCTGCACGGTAAGACATATAAATATAATGCATGATCATGACATTCCAAAATCATCTAATAAAGTTAAGCCGAGTTACTTAGGGTGAAATCGCCAATTTTACCATATGTGACTAAGGCCTATAAAGGCCCAATGGTTAACATCCATTTAAATGCAAAATTACAATTTCGCTCCCACTGAATTTTTAGGGTCGTCACATATCTAAAATTTAGCCCTTCCAATTTAAACCGGTGTCACGGTCTGTTGGGCCAATTTCACAAATTAACCATATTCAATTTTATACAAATTATCAATTCGATCAAAAATTAAATATGCATGCCAATCAAAACCGTTTTAATACCAATTAATTTTATTCAAAACACGTTTAATAAATTAAACGGTATTAGGGCCCTGATTTTATTAAAATTACCCGAGAAAAATTTAAAGATTAAAATCAGTCCCGTCAAATCCAAAATTAAGCAAATTCTGAATTTTTAACGGACCCGGGACAGAGACGGGGCTGCTGTCCGCATACAGCAGCCCCGTGGCTGCTGTCTGGCGGACAACATTAGTGCTGCTGTCCGCCCAACAGCAGCCGCGGGGCTGCTGTTCGCGGACAGCAGTCCCGCGACTGCTATTCCGTGTCCGAAACTATTTTTTTTTCCTTTTTTCTGTTTAAAAATTGCTGCTGTAGTTTTTATTTAATTTTCAATTATTTTAAAATTAAATTCAGAACCAAATAATACAAAATACAGACAGAAATAATAAATAGAAATCTTCCTAGAACAATTTCTATCCGAGGAATTAATAGGAATTGTCAAAACTGATTTGGAAAAATAATAAAAACCAAATCTTATTAATTTTCAATCAATCAAAACGGACTAAACCATGGCTCTGATACCACTGATAGGGATTATAGCCAATTAATCAATTGTGGCGCAGCGGAATTGCAGTTCAAAATTTATTTCTAATCCCTTTAGTTTGATCTTTGTCCGTTAACCATTAATTGAATAAAACCTTTTGGATCCGCTTAGGGATAAAAACTTACTCGGATTGTCTCTTCTAGAGACGGCTGAAGAATCCACAAGGTAGTAAGATCTCCGTAGTCAGGTGCACGAACAGCTATTGAGCCAAAACCGGTGCTAGCCGAAGAACGAAGAAGAACGGGAGAGATAATGTAATTAGCCAAGAAAAAACCACTTTTCCCACTTGAATTAGTGTCTGGCGAATTCACTTTCTATGTGAATGTATGGTGGCCGAATGATGTGTAGTTAGATTAGGTTTAGAGTGTTTTAATTTATATATATAGTGTATTCCTAAACCTAATTGGTTTAGGGTTAATTGGTTAATTACAAAACTAATCCAATCCTAATCTAATTACATAAATAAATACCAATAATATTTATTCTATGCAATTAATTATGATTAGATTAAATTTAATTACCCCGATTAAATGAATAACACTAATTAATAAATTGACGTATTAATCTAATTAATTATTCACTGAATGCAACTTTATTAATTTACAAATTAATTAATTACATCCCGCAAACTAATTAATGAATTAAATACTCAACACTTAAAGACCATTAATCAATTACCTTGATACAAAGTATCAATTAATTAATTAATTAACCACCAATTAATTACCTTGACATTTTACTGTCAATCAATTAATTAATTCTATCTCTCCACTATACCGTTCTATAAGTTCTAACTCAGATGTTCGATGTGCACGATCTTATGGGACTGTCCTTAGCTAGCAGTGGGCTTATGGCTCACAGACAGTAAGTGGGTTCTAGCAAACCATTACTGCCCCTAACTAAGACAGAGTTTCAGCAGTCTAAAGATGCAGAGACCCTGTAGTTATCTCTTAACGTCTTTTACCATTTGATATCGATATTATAAACTAGAGGCATGGCGACTGTCATCCTCTCTGATGTTTATGATATTTCTTGATCTAAAGTAGATTGATGAAACAAATAAGTAAACTACTTATCAGGGTGTGGCCACACACTTATCAATCTCACTTATCAAGTGGCCTGTGATATCATCTCACTATTACATGAGTGGTAATTCCATCACTTCAATATCAATACCAACATGTTCACATGTTCACCCAATCATACCCGTATTTAGCATCCTGTTACAGACCTGTTAGGCGTATGTCAAAGTGAACCGGATCCCATATTGATATTATAATGAAATCTGGTCTGAAGATAGTTAGAGACCTACTTAAGAAAACTAATGACACAACCACCATGTAGTCTTCTCGGGCGGATCGATCCAGTCACATGTATACAACATGTACCCATATTCACAACTAACTTATCAAGTGTTATGGCTAGTATCAATTACTACCATACAGTCGTCGAATATACAAGTCCGTGGTCCTAATGAACTAGATTAATGATTTTTTAATGTGACACAATACATTTTATAAGAACCAATGCCTATAAACTAGGGCACACCAACAGGCTAGTCCACAGGTAGAAGGAGAATAGTATTTATTAGGAGACAGAAAAACAGATTACATGATTACGTTTACATAATGGGGTATTTATAATACCCAATCTGACATAATCCTACTTGGAACCCATGATCCTAATCCAACTATGAATAGGAACCCATGATCCTAATCCAACTAGGAACCCATGATCCCACAATGTTCCCACGATTCTGAATCCAACTAGGAATCCGAAACACAATACTACTCCGAATAGGAAACATGATATATTGATTCAAGGCATTACGACTAATCTCCACCTTAACTTGAATCCTCCTGAAAACATAATAGATGCACCCATGACAGTGCCAGATGAACAGACTTCTCGCCCACTGACGGGTGTCGAATCCACCAAAAATAATTAATACTTTACTTGACCGAAATATGGATTTGTAACAAGGGTAAGCAAAGGTCGAACCCAAGCGAATATTACTGACTCAAAACAATAATGACTTGATAAATAAACAAAGTAAATAAACAGGGGTTTTTGATTTGTGAGATTTAACCAATTGAGAATTTCAAATAAAATAAAATTAGCAAGAGTAAATACGATTTGTAAACAACGTTTTGGAGAAATCCGATCAAGGGGGTTCGCAGGTAGGTAATTCACTCAGTATCGATCACATACAGATAAAATAGACTCTTATACATATACCGGATCGG
Source organism: Euphorbia lathyris (assembly GCF_963576675.1). Classification (NCBI taxonomy): domain Eukaryota; kingdom Viridiplantae; phylum Streptophyta; class Magnoliopsida; order Malpighiales; family Euphorbiaceae; genus Euphorbia; species Euphorbia lathyris. Next base: position 69,709,490 of record NC_088919.1, read on the forward strand.
TTTGGAGTATTCTTCCTTAATATTAAACTGGTCAAGCACGCGCGTATAACCAGTTCCTAATCAATAAATAATCCTGCCTTATCGGTCAAGATTTAATCTATTGACAACCTGATGAATTAGAAAAACCCGACCTTAGCCAACCGACACTCAGCGTAGACGATTCAGAAACTAAATTACTTGTTCATTCGACTCAAATAAACCTAATTAATTTTGTATTAATGTCACATGAAAGACAATCTCAGGTTGTCAAATCTGAATCTATTCTTTCAAATACAAAACTAACTCAATTTATATTATCGATTGCTACTATGATTGGTTCATTTAGGTAAAACTCTAACTTTACCAATTCAGCCGTATGACAATCCAATTCAAAGAACGACCTGCAGTTATCATTCGAAGATTGAATAATCAATCGAGAATAAATCCCTAAATGCAATGAACAAATAAACAGTAGATTAATAAGAATAATTAAAGCACAGCAATCTCACGATAATGAAGAAAAACCTCCTTTGGATTAACCCTTAACCGAATATAGAAGTTTAGCTACGAATAGCAATGGAAGAACACATGTTTCTGTTTCAAAAAGAGAACAAAAATGATACTCAGAAAATAAAGCCTAAAAAGAACCTATTTTAAGAACATAAATTAGGCTTTTTATAGAGAAAAGCCTCTCCTAAAAATTAGCTAACCAAATAATCTTTTTCCTAATCACAAATCTTTTCTAATCTGTCATATCTCCTAATTTCGTGCATGCTTAGTCATTCCCAACTGTCCAGGTTCATTCTTGATAGAATAAGGGAGAGTCCTGATCAATTCTGGAATCTGCAATTCCCGAAATCCTTAGTCTTGGGCAAGACTAACTCCATTTTCATTTTAGCTCCTCTGAATCAACTCCAAATTCCCTTTTAGTCCAAATTTGCTTCAATTAAGTCCAATTCTGCTCCTTTTAATCATTTGAGTCCTGTGGAGGCAAATCAAACCAAAACAAGCAATAATACCCAAAATAACACCAAATTAATTAAATAACCTAGCATTAAAGTGGACATTTGAACGTTGAATTGGACACTTATCAAATACTCCACACTTACCCAATGCTTGTCCCTAAGCATATCAGATCATGTCAACAGCTCTTTTACTCTTATGATTTCGTGTTAACCAACCATTCCCAATCCCCCCTCATAATGTGAAGATTATCAGCCATCAACTCTCAAAGGCAAGACATTATTCATGTTTGAACATACAATGTAACTACTTGAAGAATCTCAGCAATTGAGCTTTTGACCATGTACATAAGGTATGAATTAAAATTCACAACACCCTCACGGAAGCCACTCATTGCACTCAAGTGTTTAGGCTATGATTAGTTTTCAAGGAATCACTCAAGTCGCAACCTAGAATGAAATTACCATAAGCTTGCCAATATATCAAATCTCCACCACTTAGTATGAATTCAAGACACTAAATCAAATGGACTTAAAATAGGGTGTAACATAGGCTAGGATAAATGTTTGGAAAGGAAAGGAAATGAGGAGAAAGGGAAACCGATGATAGTGGAAATGGCCAAAATGAAAACCAAAACACGATTATGTACAAACTACTTACAGTTCTCAAACTTCAGGATGAATGAATGAGATGATCTTAATTAATTATAAACAAATTGAAATGAACAAACTAACAAGAATTTTTTTGTTTTTTTTTGTTTTTTTTTCTTTTTCTTTTCTTTGCCTCTGGTATATATTTTTTCTTTTATGAGGCTCCCTTTTTTTTTCATACTTGAAGAAGATAATACTAGAACAAGGAAGCTACGCTTTTTTTTTTGCGAGCTAATGTCCATTTAAACACCTTTGAAGCACAACCACATATTCAGTTGAATCCTCGTACTTTTGATGAACTTGTGGTTAATTTGAATATGGAAATTGCTCAAAGCAACAACTAAACATAGAAATAAATGAAAGAATGTAAATACTCCGATGGCTAGAACGTCCCTGGCCAAGGGACTCGAACAAAGGTATGTCAAGAATGGGAAAAGGCTAAAATGTGGCTAACTAAGGGCTAGTACTATTATTTTTGTTAGTCTTGAGCAAGACTAAGGGTTCGAATTTTATTTGAAATGGCTAAGAAAAGAAACCTACTGCCCTTATCATTTTTAATGCTTGATTACATCAGTGTGGTCTCGAAATGCATAACATGGCAAGTTCTAGAATTCCAAACTAGAATTGGATAACTCTCAGAAAGAATAGAACAAAGTGTAATGTTTTTGTTCTTGCATTTAGGCTCAAAAACTTTCCAAGAATTGGGGTAAATTGGTGTTGTTTCATTCAAAACGTTTGTCATGTAATGGGAAATTAATCAAGTGGTTCATATGCATGCTCAAGACAATTGTGCAACCCTGACTTTTTGAAATCGACAGCTTTACTCAAAACAAGACTTAGGGGTTTCAATACTAAGTTGGCAACCTAGTTTCAACCGAGTCCAAGACTGAGAGCTAGCATTGTTATTTCCAGGGACAAAACAAAGGGTGGACACCCCACACTAGACTCGAGCATATTTTTCGGTTTTTTTTTCACTTGAGGTGGACACCTCACACTAATTTAGCACATATTCCATGAAATTAAACCCAAAAAATTTCAGCAATAAAATAAGGAAATTTCAGCAGCATTAAATTATCAAAACAGTCAGCAGCCTTTCAACAAATTAACCATCACAATCAGCCAATTAACCATGAAATCAAACACTTCTATAGCAAAGATTCCTCCCCCACTTTTCTCCTTGCATTGTCCTCAATGCGGAATTCAAACAATCAGGGGCAAAGGACAGCAAACAAGAGGAAAGAAATAAATTGAAAAATAGAAATTCACTTACTGCCCTATTTGGAGGAACCTGTCCTTAAGCCCACTTAACAAGAAACTAAAGCTTATTCCACCATTTTTAAGCTCTTTGACACCTGCAAATTAAATCAAAAGGAAACACATGCTTATTGAAGAAGATGATGGCAGTTAAGTCAGTTATTAAAAAAAACAAAATAAAACAAAATAAAATAAAACAAAAACAAAACATAAAGGATAACTTGGATCTTTGAGCAAGACCAACTTGGGCTGCCTCCCAATAGCGCTGCTAGTTAACGTCTTTGGCTAGACACTCTTGAATTCTAAGACTAGTCTCCTGGGTCAAGATATTGAACTTCTCCAGAGACTCCAATTGGGATATTCTTGTAAAATGGCTTGAGTCTGTGGCCATTTACTTTTTCCACTTTCCCATTCTCCAAGCTCTTAATTTCTACAGCACCTTGAGGGTAAATCTTCATGACCATGAAAGGTCCTATCCATTTGGACTTTAATTTCCTGGAAAACAATCTCAATCCATAATGGTGTAGTAATACCTTCTGTCCTATTTGAAATTGTTTCTGGACAATTATGTCATCATGAAATTTCTTGGTCTTCAGCTTATTGATTCTCGAGCTTTCGCAAGCTTCATTTTTCAACTCTTCAAGCTCATGTACTTGTGGCTTCCTAACACTTTCAATTTCGATGCTCTTTTCAACAACCACCTGTAATTCATCTTCCCTATAAAACTCAGAATCATGTCGTGTTATGGGTTCAATAATATCTATGACACAAACAGAAGACACTTCATTAGGAATTTCTATGGCCTTATAAACATCAAATTGAACAATTTTACCATCAAACTCCATATTCATTGTTCCTTTGTGGACATCGATTTTTTTCTGGGCAGTTGTTAGGAATGGTCTACCTAACAGGATTCCCGATGAATCCGAAGAGCGATCTTCATCTTCCATGTCTACGACATAGAAATCAGCTGGAAAAATTAAACCATCAACCTGCACCAAAACATCTTCCAACAACCCTTCAGGGTAAATAATAGACCGGTTAGCAAGTTGAAGCACTACTCCCGTTTTCTCAAGAGGTCCAGCATTTAAAGATGAATAAATTGATTTAGGCATGACATTAATTGACGCTCCTAGATCACACATTGCTCTTTTAATACTAGTATTTCCGATTTGGTAGGAAATAGCAAACATACCTCTGTCCTTGCACTTTTGGGGCATTTTTCCTTGTAGGACAGCAGACACATTCTCACCCATTGTTATCTTTTCATACCCAATTTTTTTAATCTTGTTAGCACACAATTCTTTGAGGAATTTAGCATATCGAGGGATTTGTCTAATAGCTTTAAGCAAATGAATATTTACCTCCACCTTGCGGAATGTCTCAAAGATGTCTTTCTCCTCTTTTTCTTTCTTTGATTTGGCCAAACGACTAGGGAAAGGTGGTCTAATTACCAAAGGTGTGTCTTGATTTGTGGCTTTTTCTCCAGATGACTCACCAACTGAACCTTCTGTCTCTTTTTATATCGCCCCCTCTTTGATTGCAGATTTCTCTGACACAGGCTGTTCTGATTCGGAAATAGACTTAGTCTTGGGCAAGACTAATGCTTTTCCGCTGCAAAGTGAGATTGCACTCACATTCTGTCTCGGATTCACCTCAGTTTGTGAAGGTAACTTCCCCTGGGATTGTATTGCACTTAGAGTGGTCGCTATCTGACTCATTTGCTTCTCTAAATTTTATAAGGTGGCTTGAAAATTGGCATTGACCTTGCCTTGTTCTTCCTGAAATTTCAGCAGATTAGACATTACAAACTGATCATTAGAATTTGACAACATACCTAAATTTGGATCTGTTTGAACATGTCTATATTGTTGAGGTCTTTGCTGATATTGTTGGGTTGCATTCGGTTGAAGCACATTATTTTGCTGCTTGTAGCTGAGGTATGGATCATACTTCTGTGGGGGCTGCCCTTGATATCCAAAGACGGCATTGATCTGCTCCAGTGTACCTTCGTGCACTGTGGGACATTCATCCGAGGCATGTCCGATAACTGAGCATATCCCGCATGTTTTCACTTGAGCTACCTTCCCTACAACCAAATTTTGTACAAGAGATGTCAAAGTATTTAATTTTTCTTCAATGGAAGAAGTACCTACCTCATACGCTTTTCGTGGAGCATCTTGTTGTTTGCCAAATTGTTGGGAAGTTGCTGCCATGCTTTGGATCAATTCTTTAGCAGCAGATGGTGTTTTATCAATGAGGCTTCCCCCACTTGCAGCATCTACCATTTTTCTTTCCATTCCTAACATTCCCTCATCAAAATATTGAATAAGAGAATGTTCAGTTATACCATGTTGGGGACAGCTTGCACATAACCTTTTGAACCTCTCCCAATAGTCATGGAGTGTCTCAATATCTTTTTGCCTTATCCCACTAATCTCCCTTCGAATCATTGCTGCTCGAGAAGCTGGAAAATACTTTTCTAAGAATGCTTGTGCCATACCCATCCATGTTGTGATGGATCCAGATGGCAGGTTGAGAAACCAGTCTTTAGCCACATCCTGCAAAGAAAAGGGAAAAACTCTTAATTTCACTTGTTCCTCGGTTATTCCTTGTGGACTCATACCTGAGCAGACCGCGTGAAATTCTTTGAGATGATTATGTGGATTTTCACTTTCCACTCCATGAAACTTAGGCAAATAATGAATCAGTCCCGATTTAAGTTCAAAAGCCGCATTTAGGACTGGGTATGTGACGCATAAGGGCTGTTGATCAGCCTGAGGTGCATGAAGTTGTCTTAAAGTTCTGGCTGCCATCGTCTCCTCTTCAGATTGTTCACTTTCTTCACTGAAAATTTCTTCTTCTTCACTAGAACTTGAAGTTTCAACACCTTGAAGTTTCTGCAGCTTTGCTTCTTTTCGGAGTTTCCTTGCTGTTTTTTCTATTTCTGATTCAACAAGAAGTTGTTCCAAATTTTCAGACCTGGTCATAAATTGCTTTAAATCAAGTGAGAATATTCCCCGGCAACGGCGCCAAAATTTGACGGGTGTCGAATCCACCAAAAATAATTAATACTTTACTTGACCGAAATATGGATTTGTAACAAGGGTAAGCAAAGGTCGAACCCAAGAGAATATTACTGACTCAAAACAATAATGACTTGATAAATAAACAAAGTAAATAAACAGGGGGTTTTGATTTGTGAGATTTAACCAATTGAGAATTTCAAATAAAATAAAATTAGCAAGAGTAAATACGATTTGTAAACAACGTTTTGGAGAAATCCGATCAAGGGGGTTCGCAGGTAGGTAATTCACTCAGTATCGATCACAGACAGATAAAATAGACTCTTATACATATACCGGATCGGTTTGGAGTATTCTTCCTTAATATTAAACTGGTCAAGCACGCGCGTATAACCAGTTCCTAATCAATAAATAATCCTGCCTTAGCGGTCAAGATTTAATCTGTTGACAGCCTGATGAATTAGAAAAACCCGACCTTAGCCAACCGACACTCAGCATAGACGATTCAGAAACTAAATTACTTGTTCATTCGACTCAAATAAACCTAATTAATTTTGTATTAATGTCACATGAAAGACAATCTCAGGTTGTCAAATCTGAATCTATTCTTTCAAATACAAAACTAACTCAATTTATATTATCGATTGCTACTATGATTGGTTCATTTAGGTAAAACTCTAACTTTACCAATTCAGCCGTATGACAATCCAATTCAAAGAACGACCTGCAGTTATCATTCGAAGATTGAATAATCAATCGAGAATAAATCCCTAAATGCAATGAACAAATAAACGGTAGATTAATGAGAATAATTAAAGCACAGCAATCTCACGATAATGAAGAAAAACCTCCTTTGGATTAACCCTTAACCGAATATAGAAGTTTAGCTACGAATAGCCATGGAAGAACACATGTTTCTGGTTCAAAAAGAGAACAAAAATGATACTCAAAAAATAAAGCCTAAAAAGAACCTATTTTAAGAACGTAAATTAGGATTTTTATAGAGAAAAGCCTCTCCTAAAAATTAGCTAACCAAATAATCTTTTTCCTAATCACAAATCTTTTCTAATCTGTCATATCTCCTAATTTCGTGCATGCTTAGTCATTCCCAACTGTCTAGGTTCATTCTTGATAGAATAAGGGAGAGTCCTGATCAATTCTGGAATCTGCAATTCCCAAAATCCTTAGTCTTGGGCAAGACTAACTCCATTTTCGTTTCAGCTCCTCTGAATCAGCTCCAAATTCCCTTTTAGTCCAAATTTGCTTCAATTAAGTCCAATTCCGCTCCTTTTAATCATTTGACTCCTGTGGAGGCAAATCAAACCAAAACAAGCAATAATACCCAAAATAACACCAAATTAATTAAATAACCTAGCATTAAAGTGGACATTTGAACGTTGAATTGGACACTTATCACCCACATGCAACTAGTAATCTCTAATGTTTAGCAAGTCCAAACAGTGTTGAAACTTGCTCTATGCAATGGGCTTGGTAAACATCTCAGCAGGATTATCGGCAGTGCCAACCTTCTTCACCTTTACCCTCTTCTCACTTCTCAAAAAATGATACCTCACATCTATATGCTTTGTCCTCTCATGATGAACCTGATCCTTGGGAAAACAGATTGCACTCAAACTGTCACAATACACTGTAGCCTGATCATGATGTAGACCAAGATCATTAACTAGTCCTTTAAGCCAAATCCCCTCCTTAGCAGCTTCAGTTAGTGCCATATACTCTGATTCCATAGTAGATAAAGTCACTGTAGGATGCAAAGTAGCTTTCCAACTGACAACTGAACCGCCAAGAGTGAAAACATAACCAGTCATAGATCTTCTACTATTAACATCTCCAGCATAATCATAGTCTAAAAAACCTGTCACCAAACACTCTATATCACCTCCATAAATGAGACCAATGTCAGATGTACCTTTTAGGTACCGAAAGATCCTCTTCACAGCTTGCCAATGCTCCTTGCTAGGTTCACCTATAAACCTGCTAACAACACTAAGAGACTGTGCAAGATCAAGTCTAGTGCAAACCATTGTATACATCGAGCTTCCTACTACACTAGCATAGGGAACTCGAGAAATGTACTCCTTCTCTTTAGCAGACTTAGGTGCAAAAGCAATAGACAGACGTGCACTTGCAGCACTAGGAGTATCTATAGGCTTTGCGGTAGACATGCCAAATCTTAACAAAATCTTCTGAATATAGCCCTTCTGTGACAGAAACAGCTTCCTTTTGCTTCTGTCCCTGTAAATCTCTATTCCTAGAATTTTTCGAGCTGCACCCAAATCCTTCATCTCGAACTCTGCGCTGAGAAGACCCTTCAACTTTTAAATGTCGTCCTTCTTCCTTGCAGCTATCAACATGTCATCTACATACAACACCATATAGATAAAAGTCTCATCTTCCAATTTATTGTAATAGACACAACAATCATATGGGCTCCTTATGTAGCTCGGCTGCATCATGTAGCTATCAAACCTCTTATACCACTGCATGGGAGACTACTTAAGTCCATACAAGGACTTCTTCAACTTGCAAACATAATTCTCCTTTCCAGGAATCTGGAAACCATTTGGTTGGGTCATGCATATCTCTTCCTCCAAATCTCCATGCAGAAAGGCTGTCTTTACATCAAGTTGCTCAAACTCCAAATCCTGATGTGTAACAATAGCTAGCAACACTCTAATAGAGGTGTGTCTGACCACTGGTTAGAATATCTCATTATAATCCACTCCATCTCTTTGATTGAAACCTCTAGCAACAACTCTAGCCTTATATTTGACTCCTTCTACAGGTGATATCCCTTCTTTCATCTTGAGAACCCACTTGCAAGTAATAATCTTTCTCCCTGGAGGTGGTATGACTAAATCCCATGTTTGATTCTTATGAAGGGACTCCATCTCATCTCCCATAGCAGCAAGCAATTTCTTAGAATCGGTGCCTGAAACAACTTCTTAGTAAGTTAATTGGTTCGCGAGTGTCCACCTCTTCAGCAACCTGTAGTTCATAGCCCACCATGTCCTCATACCTCTTAGGTGGCCCAACTCTAACCCTCCTTGGTCGATCTTGAGCTAAGCTACGATGTGTAGCTTCAGATGGTTCAGAAACTAATGGTGTAGATTATGGTAGCTCTATTTCTGCTTCTAACCCTTGTTCCTTCAAGCCACTCTCACTCTGTATGACCTGAAACTCCACTTGTTTATCAATGTTATCAGTTTCTATTACAGTTGTAGGCTTCACAATGGGTCCAAGCACAGATTTTTCGTCAAAGACCACATTTCTGCTCAAAATGACCATTTTCTCTGATGGAGACCAGATCCTGAAGCCTTTAACTCCATCACCATTTCCTATGAACACTCCCTTCTTGGCTATTGGCTCTAGGTTACCCTCTTTAACATGATAGTAAACTGTGCACCCAAAAGCTTTCCAATTTGAGTAATTAGCAACCTTTCTTGACCATATTTCTGTAGGCGTCTTGAGTTGTATGCTGATATGTGGTCCACGGTTAATCAGATAACATGTTGTGTTCACCGCTTCAGCCCAGAATTTTCTATCTAACCCAGCGTTAGAGAGCATTCACCTCGCCCTCTCCAGTAATGTCTAGTTCATTCATTTAGCTACACCTTTCTGTTGCGGTGTATTCCTGACTGTGTGATGCCGAGCAATCCATTCATCCTTAAAGAACTGATCAAACTCAGACGAGCAGAATTCCAGACCATTATCAGTTCGCAGTCTCTTTATCTTCTTTCCTGTTTGGTTTTCCACCAATGCTTTCCACTGCTTGAAATTCTTGAAAGCTTCACTTTTATGCTTCATCATGATGACCCAAGTCATCCTTGAATAATCATTAATCAGAGACACAATATCTGTGACCTCCCAAAGATTCAACTCAAGATGGACCCCAATAATCAGAGTGGATGTAATCAAGTGTGCCTTTTGTTATGTGAATAGCTTTGGGGAACTTGCTGCGATGTAGTTTTTCCAAAGACACAGTGTTCACAAAACTCTAGACTCTTGATTTTATGACCACCAAGAAGATCATCCTTTGATAGAATCTGCATCCCTCGTCCGCCCATATGACTAAGTCTCATATGTCATAGCTTTGTCATATCTTCCTGGTCAATCTTTGACGATGCAGCATTAGCTGAACCTGTAACAGTGGAACCTTACAGGAAATACAAAGTACCATGCTTCACACCTTTCAGAATCACATCAGAACCTTTACAAACATGCAGAACTCTATCTTTTCCTGACCAGCTGAGACCCCTACCGTCTAGCAGACTCAGAGATATTAGATTCTTCATCATCAGTGGAACATGTCTGACTTCGTTCAACATGCAGAACTTACTATCATGTGTCCTCAACTTGATCGAAACTATTCCAACTGCCTTACAGACATGACTATTAGCCATTGAAATGCTACCTCCATCTACCTGCTTATAAGTTGAAAACCACTCTCTCCTTGGACAAATATGATAAGATGCTCCAGAATCAAGAACCCACACATCAGAATAATGAGTGTGTCCATCAGCAACTAGAGCAATATCATTTTCAGAGCTGCTGTCGCCATCTGCTATAGCAGCAGAACCTGGTTGATTTTCTGATTTCTTCTTCTTCTTTGAACAATCAGTTTTCCAATGTCCTTTCTCCTTACAGTAATTACAGGTGTCGTCTGGCTTGGGAGCCTTTGAGAATGGCTTCTTAGACTTCTTCTTTCCACCATTTCCCTTTCCCTTACTGCCATTGGCAAACAGTCTAGAGGCCTGATTATCTGTACCTGTATTGTTCGCCTTATGTCGTAACTCCTTGCTATGAAGAGACGATCTAACTTCTTCCAGAGTCACAGAAGCTTTACCAACAATAAATGATTGAACAAAATTCTCATATGAAAGTGGTAAAGACACCAACAGAATCAAAGCAACATCTTCATCTTCAATTATGACATCAATATTACGTAATTCTAGTAATAATGGGTTCAATTGATCTAAATGATTCCTGAGTTGCGTACCTTGCTGTATTCGCATGCCAAACAGACGTTGTTTCAGAAGAAATTTATTTGTTAGAGATTTTGTCATGTATAAGCTCTCTAACTTCATCCACACACCAGCAACAGTCTCTTCCTCTGAGACCTCAGTGATGACGTTATCTGCGAGGCACAACATAATTATCGAATGTGCGTTTTCTTCTAGAATCACCATCTCAGCAGTGACTTCTCCCCTTGCATTCTTCAACGGTGCCCACAAACCTTGTTGTTTTAACAAAGCCTGCATCTTGATCTGCCCTAGACTGAAACTATTTCTCCCAGTAAACTTTTCCATTTTCACGTTATCGCATACATCTTTCTCTCCAGAAAACAAAACCCCGATCGGAAACCGAAAGCTCTGATACTAGTTTGTTGTGCGGAATTAACGAAAGATAAATAATAAACAGTCGAAACATAGATTTACGTGGTTCACCAACATTGTGTTGGCTAGTCCACGGGCAGAAGGGGAATAGTATTTATTAGGAGGCAGAAAAACAGATTACATGATTAGGTTTACATAATGGGGTATTTATAATATATGGTATCTTGACAATGTGGCAAGTAACCATATGTGTGGTGACAAGAAGATGTTCATGGAGCTCTATGAATCCGTTTGCGGTAATGTTGTATTTGGAGATTCCTCCAAGGTTCCTATTACAAGCAAAGCAATCATTCTTATTCGGCTCAAAAATGGCGCACACCAGTTTATTGATAATGTTTATCATGTTCCTAACATGAAAAGCAATATTTTGAGTTTTGGACAGTTATCGGAGAAAAATTATGAAGTTCACATGGTGGATCAGAAACTACTCCTGTTGAATGAGAAAAAGGAGTTGATTGCACGAGTACCCATGTGAAAAACAGAATGTTCACAATTAACATTCAGACAGACGTGGCCAAATGTTTGAAATCTTGTTGTAAAGTCCCTCTAGCTTTGGCATCTACGGTACGGACATCTCAATTTTGGAGGACTGAAGCAGTTGGGATAGAAGTAGATGGTAAACGGATTGCCTCACATTGACCAGCCTCATCAATTGTGTGAAGGATGTCTTGTTGGAAAACAATAATTCAGAACCAGTTTTCCAAAGCAGTCTATGTCAAGAGCAAAGGCCCCACTTCAGCTAGTTCACACAGATGTGTGTGGACCAATCACTTCGTAGTCCCTGGGTAAAAGTAAATATTTTCTACTTTTTCATTGATGATTATATTTGAAAAACTTGGGTGTATTCTTTTGAAGGAAAAATCAAAAGTTTTTGAGACATTTAAAAAATTCAAAGCCCAAGTGGAGAAAGAAAAAGGTCATTTTATTAATGCACTCAGATCAGACAGGGGCGGTGAATACATATCCATCTCTTCCAAGCAATTTTGTGAAGAGCATGGAATCTGTCATTTTCTTTTAGTCCCCATATCATCTCAGCAAAATGCGTAATCGAAAGAAAGAAAAGAACGGTGCTTAACATGGTGAGGAACACGTTAAAAAGCAAAAATTTGCCGAAGGAGTTATGGGCCGAAGCAGTAGACTATGTTGTCTACCTGTTGAACAGATCACCAACTATCGGTGTTTAGGATCAAACTGCACAGGAAGCATAGAGCGGAATAAAGCCCAGTATTTCTCGTTTGCGTGTTTTTAGCAGTGTTGCTCATGCCCATCTACCGGATGCCCATCTACAAGAGAAGGTTTCGTGAGAATTAGAGAAACTTTAGTATTATTGAGCGGCGTAACAATGACGTGTGTGGCGGACCTGAGATTTGAGATTAGGAGAAGGGGCTCCGATCCTCTAATCATTAGGTTGTCTCCGTCATCGAACACGTCATATGTATTTAAGAGTTTAGGATTTATAGTTTCTATTTTAGAACTTAGAATTTTATTTAAATAATTAATTGAAAAATATATAATAATAAATTACATATGGTAATATTCTATTTAAAATCTTTCTAATAATTATGAAAAAGGATAAGGTATCAAAATAGACCTATGGTTTTTGGGGAAGTATCAATTTAGGTTCCACGTACAAAGTAGCACCAATATAAGCTTAACGTTTAAAAAAAGGTACCAATTTATGTCTCGATAACGGAATGGGACACGTCATTTATATTACTCCGTTAAGTTCTGTCAATGGTAAGTGGAGGGAGAAATCAGAACTTAACGGGAGTAATAGGAATGACGTGTCCAATCCGTTATCGAAGCCTAAATTGATACATTTTTTAAACGTTAAGTCTATATTGAGGGTATTTTATACGTAGAGACTAAATTGATACTTTCCAAAAACCATATGCCTATTTTGGTACCTTATATCTATGAAAAATAATAGTTTGGATTTTTGCTGTTATCTAAAGAGAACCAGCTATATATATAACTAGGGTAGGTGAAAGTCTATAACATATTTAAAATTGAAAATTTTATTTAAAAGGTTATTTTCATATATTTTTATTTATTGATTTTTATTTCTCACAGGTTGAAGTTGTTTCATTATGCATGATATAAATATTAAAATAATATTAATATTAATATTAAAAACAAAATAACATAATAAAATTATGAAATAATCTTAATAAATTTGTGATATTAATATTTTCCTAATATAATTTATATATATTAACAAGCTTATAATAGTAAGAAATTAGGAAGTCGGCATTTTCTACTAAAAAAAGTTGGCATTTTGTTTTTTATTTTTAATAATGAAAATTTACTAGAATAGAAAATAATAATAAAAAATTATAATACTTGTGTTTGCCACACTTCTTTATAGTTTACTATCTTATCATATGAAGTATCATATTAATGAAAAGATAAATTAGTTTGTTAATTTTTTTAGATCGATCTATTATGTTGTCTGTATCGATAGATTCATCTTTTTTAAAGGTTGTAAATATAATTAAAATATTTTTCGTTATGTTCACTTATTATACACATTCCGGTTTTACTATTTTACCTTTTAAGAAAATAAATATAAATATTTATAATTATGTACATATACTATGCAAATATAATCTTTTTTATCTATTTAAAAAAAGTATTAGCTATAAATTTTATACTATATAATATGCAGTATTATATTAGTGAAAAGATAAATACGTTTTTCAATTTTATAAGATTGATTAGTGATATTGTCATTGATAGATTCACTACGATAATAGATTCACTTTTTAAGAGATCATAAATAAAGTTAAAATGTGGTCGTTATATTTACACATATAATGTAAGTAGTTTCACACCTTTTAAGAAAAGAAATTATTAAATCTGATCTTTCAGTACATGTATCGATGTGAATATAATTTTTTAGTTATTTTTCTGAAACATTATAATTTGTGTATTTTATAATATGAAGTATTATATTAGTGAAAAAAATTGACCAGTATATCAATTTTGTACGTGATCCAAGTAAATTTATACAAAATATTCTTACTTTAACTAAGGTTCCTTCTATACATAATATAATACAAAAAAACAGGAGATCAAGGTGGGGTCAGGGAACATCGATCCTACTACTAAATTTAATTAGCAGAGCAGAGAAATGAGAATAATGTAAAGTCAAATTAGGGATTTTATGTAACCATCATAGAAAGATGAACGTGAGTATTGACCTGGCTTCTTTTCGCTCTGGGAGAATGTTTACAGTTCTGCTAGTAACATTCTTCGAACTCATTCCGTTATATATTTAGTTAAAATTAATCTGGTTGAATTAATTCCAATAAATTTATACGGCTAGTACCGATAAGAATCTATTGGGTCGCACATTGGACTTGCAATTGGAGGATGAAATAATAATTGAGAGGGTGGAGAATGAGGGGCCCCGAAATATATGTATAATGGGGATTAATTAATTTAATTGATAATTATAATCAGATTGTAGTTATAGTTAAATTAACTTATTATGTGATAATATTTAGAAGGTTTAATGTGATTATATTTCTAATTAAATTAATTTCCTAACATAACTAAATATCTAATTAGGATTTGGATTATTATTTATTTATATTAGGATTAGGATTATTGTATTTATTTATCTAATAGTAAATGTATTCAGAATAGGATTCTAATTAAGAGTTTTAACCTCTAATGTGATTAGGGTTAATATTTGGAAGACTATAACTAGCTCCCTAAGCTTATGAATTTCGGTCAACACAAATTAGAACGGAAGTTCATGCAATGTCATCACAAGAGGAGCATTCGCCAAACTTATGGTCGACCCAATCCAAGTGGAAACCACCATACTGGACATCCTGGGAGTAACAGGGCACACCATCCAAACTGGAAAGGAGATCTGGAATTCTCCATCCTGGATGGCCAGTTAGCTTACAATATCATCCTGGGGCGACCCTTTATCTCTGAAGCCGCAGCTCTCATCTCCATACGCCACTTAACTATTTACATCCCCACAGCCAAGGGAGGTGTCATGATCCGAGGAAACCAAAAGGTGGCTCAGGAGACGTATTCGGCATCTTTGATGATTCGCCCGCAGTCTAAAGATGAGGATGAGGAAGAACTTGTCACAATGGCCTTAGGTGAAATAGAGATGTACCTCATGGCGGATGAAAAACAGGTACGGATGGCTAAAGGGCTAAAGGGAGAAATTAAGGAAGCTATCACCAAGGTTCTCCATGAGTCAGAAGATGTCTTTGCATAGAAAGATGAGATTCTTCCAGGGATTAGCCCAGATGTGATCACTCACAAACTCAACATCGATAAAGACGCGGTACCGGTGGCACAAAAACGGAGAAACCATGGCCCTGAGAGGCAGAAGGGGATAGAAGAGGAGATCACCAAGCTCAAACGGGCGGATGCCATCGAAGAGGTACTTTATACACAGTGGCTGGCGAATGTGGTTCTAGTCAAAAAAGCCGGGGGATCATACCGCATGTGTATTGACTTCACAGATCTCAACAAAGCTTGTCCTAAAGACAACTACCCCCTACCGTGTATTGATATCCTAGTAGATGGGACCGCAGGACACGCCATGTACTCCTTCACTGATGTGAAGTCGAGTTATCACCAGATTCCAATGGAGCCTTCGGATAGAATCAAAACATCGTTCGTGACACACCAAGCCACCTATTGCTTCAAAGTCATGCCCTTTGGGCTTAAAAATGCAGGGGCAACTTATCAACGGATGATGAACACAATATTCGGAGAAAGCAAAGGTGATAACTTTTCTGTCTATGTGGATGATATGATCATCAAAAGTACCACTGTAGAGAAGCATGCGGATGATATAAAGGAGGTACTAGGCGTACTCCGACATCACAACATTAAATTGAATCCGGAGAAATGCACATTTGGAGCGACGTATGGAAAATTCTTAGGATTCATGATCAGCCAGAAGGGAGTGAGCCCAAACCCCGACAAGATCAAAGCTGTCTTGGAAATGAAAACGCCGTAGAATATTAGAGAAGTGCAGCGTCTTAACGGGCGTATCGTGGCCTTGGGCAGGTTTATCTCGTGTTCAGCTTGACGATGCCAACCCTTTTATGAAGTGATCAAAAAGCAAAAGGCGTTCGAATGGAGTGAGGATTGTGAAAAAGCCTTCCAAGGGATCAAACGGTTTCTCACGGAGCCACCCCTGATGAGTCGACCCTTGAAAGGTGAGAATCTCTACATGTATGTCTCGGTTACAGATAAAGCCATTTGCACGGTCATGATAAGGGAAGAAGATGGCCAGCAATATCCTATCTATTACGTGAGCAAAGTATTAAAGGATGCTGAAACCCGATATTCCAAGCTGGATAAAATGGCGCTGGCCGTTGTCACCACCTCCATATGCCTCAGGCCCTACATTCAGGCTCATACAGTCATAGTTTGCACAAGCATACCCATGAGGAAAGTGTTACAAAAGCCTGAAACCTCGGGGAGATTGATGGAATGGGCAATCCGCCTAGGGGAATTCGATGTTCGTTATGAAAGCCGATCAGCCCTGAAAAGTCAAGTCTTGGCAGACTTTGTGAATGAATTCACTGAAGAGGGAATGAATCTCCCCAAATCTAAAGTTGAGGAATGGACGATGTACACAGATGGGGCTTCTTCGGCAGAAGGTGCAGGTATTGGCATCGTGATCAAAGGTCCCCAATATATAAAGCTACACTACGCGACGAAATTGGATTTCCTTGCAACCAACAATGCAGCGGAGTATGCGGCCTTAATATTGGGACTATGCCTGCTAAAGGAAATCACTCCCGAGCGGATCGTAATCTACAGCGATTCCAAATTAATGGTCAACCAGGTGATCAAAAATTTCGAGGTAAAAGATGACATTCTTGCCAAATATATCGACGAGGTTAAAAAACTACTAAATCACCTCGAAGCCAAAGACACCAAGTGGGAATTGATCCATGTGCCTCGAGGATCCAACACAGAGGCCGATCACCTTGCCAAAATGGCTTCGAGCAAGGAGCATTAGGCGGATCTGCAATGCCCGTTTGTAGTCAAGATAGCGTCGACCTTCATCTCGGAGATGGTATCCTTACTCATGTCTGTGGAGAGTGATTGGAGATCACCAATCCGCCAGTATCTAATAGATGGAACATTGCCTTTGGACAAGGAAGAAGCTCGACGGATCGTAAGAAAGGCGGCCTATTTCTCTGTAATAAATGATTGCCTATACAGAAAGTCTTTTAGCCACCCCTGGCTGAAATGCATCGTACCGGAAGAGGGACAACAGATCCTCAAGGAGTTGCACGAAGGCACTTGTGGAGCTCATGAGGCATCTGCCTCCATTTTGAAGAAATCCAGGTTAGCAGGATTTTATTGGCCAACAGTGGAACTTGATGCTCAAAAGTTAGTAGAATCTTGCCATAATTGTCAGATTCATGCCAATGAATCACACACAGCTAAACACCTTTAAAGGCCCATCATCGAAGGTCGACCCTTTGCAGTCTGGAGAATTGACATCGTTGCACCATTTCCTCCTACCCGAAGACAGAGGAAGTATGTGGTAGTGGCTGTGGATCATTTCACCAAATGGGTAGAGGCTGAGGCTGTCTCCTCTATCACTGCTGAACAAATGGTGGAGTTCGTCAAGGATAACATCGTAGGAAGGTATGGAGTTCCCCACACGATTATCACTGACAATGGAACGCAATTCAACTGTGAAGAGTTCAAAACTTTCTGTGAAAAATTGGGCATTCAGAACAGATTCGCCTCAGTTTATTATCCTCAATCTAACGGTATGACCGAAGTTACAAATCGGACGATCGTTAAAGGAATAAAGAAGAGGTTGGGGGAGCATGACAAGAAGTGGGCGGATCAGTTGATGAGCGTCCTATGGGCGTATCGCACTACTCCCAGAATAGCCACTAGCGAGACGCCATTCGCCCTTTCTCACATTGTGGAAGCTGTGGAGGAAAAGCGAGAAAATGCATATGTACGCATGGCAGCTTATAAGCAGCGGATCGCAGCTTATCATGATAAAAATGCCAAGCTTGTAAACTTGAATGTGGGAGACCTGGTGCTCTGCAAAGCAAACAAAATCCAATCTAAGGAAGGGAAAGGAAAGCTGGGACTCACTTGGACAGGTCCATACAAAATAATCACCAAGATTGGATTCGCCACATTTAAAATTCAAGACATGGAGGGAAATACGCTGCTGCGTACATGGAATCTCCAAAACCTCCGCAAATATTTCGCCAGAAAATAGAATGTAATCAATGTCTTGAGTACTCTTTTTCCTTTACTAAGCTTTTTTCCCATGAGGTTTTTCTTATTAAAGGTTTTAATGAGGCTCATATATAAGACCCCTTTGCTGTAATAAGGCATATCACCATTCAATAAAAAGCAATTCTTGTCTTGTCAAATTCTTTTTTAAGTATTTTCTTGTAGCAATATAAATATTCCAGCCTAAAAAAGAAGGGGGGGCACCAACGCTTCCCACACAAAAAAAAAGTAATGCTATCACGACATAGCTACTTTTTCTCCTCAAAGATAGGAGAATAATCTCATGGGCGAATCAATCCTTAAATGATCCCCATTAGAGATAGAGTTAAAACATTTCTTGGACGCGAGATCTTTACACTCTCTTACATCCTTCCCAAAGAAGGGATCATAAGTCCTAAGGGCGGATCGATTCACCTCAAAGATAGGAAGCAAATCGATCCCCTAAGGCAGCTTAACTTCCTCTAAAGGAATAAAACAGCTTCAAGCCTTCACAAAGGTTCACACCATGGGGTATGGCTGGCCACCTACTTCACATTAATCCTAAAGCCTATAAATTTACTTGCACAAAGTATAAAGTAAACATAAATAGTTATAGCAAGGATTAAAAATTGTACTTAGTTTTACAAAACTAAACATTCACAGGAGCATCCTCCTAAGCATCTACTACATTAGATGCGCCCTCCAAAGGGGCTTCCTTCTCTACAGAAATAATTTCACCTTGAGGAATGGTACCATCAGTTATCAGCTTCTCATTCTGGTCACTCGCTTTTGTAAGCACTTTATCGAGGCCCTCAGGCTCAAGATCGACAAGGGGTTTGCTCTCTTCGGCGGATCCATTCATCACCTTGCGAATCTGATCACGGATGTAGTCCTTGACTTCCAGGATTTTGTGATACCTAAGGACTACATCCACGTCAGGAACCACGAATTCCGGATCTGTAAAATCAATCTCGGGATGCGCTAGTTGGACATACGCCATGATCCACTCGCCGTAGTAGTAAGCTCGCTCCCCTGCCAAAATCTCCGTGTCCTCTAAGGCAGCTTCATGCTCTTTAACATCCGGATCCATTTGTTTCTGCAATTTAAGGATCTCAGCATCCTTTAGAGCAAGGGCGGACGCAGCGTTCGCATTGGCAGCGACAACCTCCTTCTCCAACCTTTCTATGGTTGCCTTATCCGCCACTCCTTGAAGGAGATCCGCTTCCATAGCACGCATACGGGTGTATACCTATCAATGCAAAAGCCCAATTCAAGCGAAAGCACGACAACAAAAATCTCCCCAAAGGAGATCACTTTTTCATCCAAAAATGTAAAAGGATAGAAAGAATTTACCGTGAGAAACTCCGTTTATCCCATCTGAATATGGGCTGATCCTGGGATCTCGTTTTGACTCTTCCGTACCTCGCCTAATTAACCAAGAGCTTCGTCCAGGTCATTGATGATGGATTCATTCCTCAAAGATCCCTCGTCACCATATTTGGCGGACTAGTAACCGCCCAGATCATGCTTCACCATCTGCACAAAGATTGAAAGGTCAAAACTTAGATTCACAATACGAGAAAAAGAAACATCAAAACAGCTTATATGTTCTTTCTCCACAGTGGGCATCGCGGCTCTCATGGTATCTGCCATAAACTTTCATCCGCCAGAAGTTGTAGGCTTCTTCTTCTTCTGCAGAGGAAGATCAGCCATTGTATCAGCGGGACGCTTTCCTGCACCCTTCTAGGGATCCGCTGCCTGCCCCTTCTTTCGAGCCTCATCCTCCTTCAACTTCTTGCGTATCTCTACAAGAGCGTGACTGGCCTTAGACAAACCCCTGACAAAAAGAACCGTAAAATAATCAAGGTTTAAGGAAAAACAAAGTTACCTTCATCAAGTTGTGTAAACTTCACATAAGTGATCTCGTTCCCTTCCCGGCGTATCAAAGGGATGTCATTCATCATGAAGTCCAAGGCGTCGGCGTATGTCCCAACCTCTGCCTTGACACTTTTCATGATATTCGCCACTTGCTCGTCACTGTCTGTCAATATTCGCATATCTCCAGCCATATGCAAGGGTCTGGCGCCCCAAACCGAAGGAAAGCCTAGAGACTCGCCCTCCCTTATCTTTACATAGAAGAATTTCTCATCCCAAAGATGAACATTGGACATTTTGCCAGAGAACGGCGAATAGGTACCAAATTTAGCAAAGGTGTAAAAGGACTCGGCTTTTCGTTTCGTCGGTTTGTGAAGAGTTCGGAAGACCCGAGGGTTACAAACTACCCCTAAATTGGAAGCTAAATAACAATCCAGAGCTACATCTAACCAGCCATTTGGATGCAGCTGGCTGACAGTGATGTCAAAGTAAGCTAAGATGTCCGCCATCATCTTAGGAAGAGGAAGCCGAAACCCTCTTTCTACGTGACAACTGTATATAGATAAATAACCCGTTGGCGGACAGGCGGGTCTCTAATGAGCTTCCGCCAATTTAGTCTCGTAATCTTTTATCCAAGGGAAATGATCCGCCAGATTCGCTAGATCCGCGGCGCTCATACGAGAGGAAGTGGACTCTGCACGAGGCGCCTTTTTCCTAAACGGGGCTGAAGAAGATGCCTCCATCCCCGAAAACCACCTAGAATCTATTGCCGGAGCAAGATAAGCAACGGCGACGGGAAGGTTCCGAATCCTACCTGAACAAGTTCGACCGCTATTACACGCCGAGTTACGCAACTCAGCTAAATCGCAACTAACGGTACCTTCAGAAGAATTAGAATTCTCCGAAGAGGAAGACGTCCAGCTAACTACTTTTTCAGAAGAAGTGGTCAAATTAAAAAGCTCAAAAGTAGACCCAGAAGATGAAGAAGAACTCCTAAACATTCAGGAATCAAAGCAAAAATTCACTTACATGAGAATTAAAAGCTTTGCAAGATTTCGAACTCTGGGCAAAGGAACTCGGCGAAAATGGGAGAAAAATGCAAATGCAATAGAAAGAGAAAGAGAGGAAGGAAGAAGACGATTTCTCTTCCCTCGGGCGGCACGCTCATAACACGTGTCACTCGTCGATTGGCATCGAACAGAGTGACCATCAATGCAAGTCATCATGACGGCGTGCGAAGAAGCTCAAAAGCCCTAAAGGACTTTAAAGGAACTTTAGGGGGGCTTCTGATAACATTGGGATATTATCCAAAGGACCAAAGGAGATATTCGCCTAGAACCGTCGCGTATTGATCACCAGATACCGGAGTGTTACGGCGTATCGAGCAAGGAGATCCGATAGGCGGATCACCAAGACTTCACCACAAGAGGTCCGCAATCAAACCTATGTGGCGATCTGCCATAACCTCCCAATCCGCCAGCGGAACAGCTAAGCCGATCCCGCAATAAAGACCATTAATGAGCTATTAATAAGCTAACAGGCATACTTAAAGGAAACCAGTAACCGCCATTAATGAAGCATTAATGGAGACTTTCTAGTTACTAAAGGTTACAACTTCATTACTATATATAGCTTACATCTCAAGCTATCAAGGTACACGTTCACACACTCCTAGAAACCATACTTTGTCAATTCAGTTTACTCTTTCATAACTTATACTGACTTTGGCATCGGAGCTTCCCCCCGTCGAACCCAACGACGCCCCCCACAGGGACGGAAGCTAATCGGAAATTCTCCAATAGTCATCAAAATTTATCGAGATGTTTGTTAGGGTTTTCATGGGGTTCCCCTCCGAATTGACCAAGCTATTGGATCAGTTGGATCATGCTAGTCTTGATTTCACATGTGTTGGCCGGAATGGTGGGAGCGACAATTCCGTTGCGATTTTAAGGGCGATACGGAGCAAGAATCTCCATCATCGAGCGCGTGTCATTGCCTCCACCATTACGGTTGTTGTTCACGGGTTGAACATGCGGCCTTTGGTTGGCCTCGGGTTGGTTAACTTCATTGTTGAGGTTTGCCATTTTCTCTCTCCGAATCCTACAAAGAGTACGTTCAATTTCAAGATCAATAGGAATGAGAGCATCACTTCGAGATCGGGTGTGCATAAAATAAATAGAGAAATTATAAACAAGAAAGAATATTGTTAGTAAAAAGTGTATATAAACAATTTATACAAAGATAATGCTTAGACTAACAATAAAACGTTTTTGTCTAATATTGCAAGAAATTATAAATCCCCGGCAACGGCGCCAAAAACTTGATGGGCGTGGCGCCTAGGTAGAGCTTATGAAATATATATTAAGATAAGTTCGTTATGACTAAGGATGTGATCTTCCTAAATGCTCTATCTCTACTAGACGCTACTACTTAGGGCCAAGTGTACCCCGTCGTATCAAGTAATAATCTGGTTAAGACCGGGTATTGAATCCATGGGATTTATAACTACAAGTACTAAACGAATCGGTTTTATACGTTATCTAAGCGGTAAATACTTTGAGTTGATTTGGGAAACAACTACAAACTTCTCCTAACTACGGGTGAGACAGATTTATATAACGAAAACTCTACGAAGTGATATGGATGGTAATAAGTTATAAGTGTGATAAACAATGACTCCCAATATATACGGTTAATGATTTACTCTTGCAATGACGACTACGTGTAGTGTGACCGACCCGTGAAGTACTTAGACTACGTGGTTCCTAGTCAAGGCGTGTCTAATGCTTGGGATTAGAAATTAGGTCCCGTAAGTTCCGTGGCTTATCAATTCCTACGGTTTCCAGTGCGTCACTTCCGGTAAGGCAACACCTATATGAATCCTTAAAGATAGCCTGAATGGCGTCGGAAATCGCGTTCCCCTACACAATAATCAATTATGAATATAAAAACAAGTAACAAACATCAACACGTATATAGAAAGTGTAAATATGGAATACAACCAAGCCTAGTACATAGGAAGAGTACAAGCTAATTAGCAAGTGAAAAGGGAAGAATCCACCCTCGGAACTAGCTAACCAGACTCAAGGCCGTCTCTTAGGACTTGGAGGTGGAACTCTCGAGCTTGGTGAACGAAGATGGAACAGAACTTTGACGGAATGCCGGAATAAACGAACAAGCTCTTAAGGTGGAAGAGTTTTTGCTATGTAAAATCTGAATGTCCTAAATGAGTGCTAATCACCCTTATTTATACACATCAAGCTAGGGGTAAAATTTGTAAATTCACAAGATACAAGCATGGAGATACATTATTTCTGCAGAATTCCCATGACACGCCCCGCGTATGGTAGAGGATGCCCCGCGTATTGACCCATTTTGTCAATAATCTCTTGCATGTGGGAAAAATTCAGATCTTGTTGTCT
Organism: Euphorbia lathyris; assembly: GCF_963576675.1. Lineage (NCBI taxonomy): Eukaryota > Viridiplantae > Streptophyta > Magnoliopsida > Malpighiales > Euphorbiaceae > Euphorbia > Euphorbia lathyris. The sequence continues at coordinate 69,733,321 of NC_088919.1, forward strand.
CAACCACGCCCCGCGTAGACTGGGGTACGCCCCGCGTGGTTGAGCTCCTGAGATTTAATAGCTCGGATTATGTCTTTTACGCCACGCGTAGCCTGAAGCACGCCCCGCGTATGTGAGTCCCTGAATCTTTGGATTGAAGAATTTCTCAATACGCCCCGCGTGTTAGGTGGGACGCCCCACGTAGAACCTGTTGACTTGGGAGACCATGCAGTCTGACCTTCATGATTGAGTGAATTATTGCATATACGCCCCGCGTGGTGGTTCATACGCCTCGCGTATCAGTGGGTAAGTCCCACGTGGTGCCTGTGGATTGCTCAATCAGTTCTGACTAGATAACACGCCCCACGTGGAGGTTGATATGCCCCGCGTATGTCAGTGGAAATTTGCTACTTACTCGTACCTGAAATACAATTCTCGAGAGCCGAGTTAGCTTGACGTTTTATTTTCTAAATTTAATAAAAAATAAAGACAATTAACCAAAAACACGGATTTTATTTTTATTTTGTTATTTTATTAAAAACTCGTTATTTTTGTAATTAAACTTATTTATTTGGTCCTAAATTAAGCTGTAAACCACACTAAAAGATAGGGGCGAAACGTCCCTATCAGGCCACCATGTCAGTCCAGCTGAGGAGTTTTCGTGCCGAGCTAATGAATCCGCCGCTTGGTTCCCTTCACGAAAGATATGGGTGATAACAACATTCATGCTTGCTCACTCTTCTAGGCATTTTAGCCATTTCTGTTTGACCGACCAAGGCACAACCTTTGAGCGGTGTTAGAGAAGGCTTACCACGAACATTGAGTCAGCTTCTATCCAGAGGTTCCACCATTCTTTTTCCCAAGCCAGGTCAACTGCGAACATCAAAACCTAGAGCTCCGCAATATGAGGATAGGAGTTTGGGATTGGGAAAGCAAAGCTGCCCTTGGGGGAGCCGACGGAAGACCCGTCCGTGTTGACCTTAGTCCAGCCTACAGGCGGGGGTATCCAGCGGACGTAAACGTAATCAGGCACTAGTGGTGGCCTCATCAAGTTTCGATCCAGCAATTGGTTTGATTCTCTGAGCATGTCGTGAAGCTTGGAGATAGATATTTGGATTGAAGGGAGTTCATTGTCAAAGATTGCTTTATTCGATAAGTTCCACAAAAGCCAAGTGGCCAAGGCAAGAGCTAATTTCCAGGCACGAGCAGAGAGGCGCGGCGTCGGAAGCTACAATAAATTAACAAGGAAAACAGTGAAGTTACCAGTTGTGTTAATCGGAAGCAAGAAGAGTTCGCCAACAGCTTTCCAAATCTCTTGTGCGTAAGAGCGGGTAAGGAACAAGTGGTTCAAGGATTCTTCATGGTATTTACAAAGTGCACAGCAGGAGGCTAAATGGAAATCGCGGGACGGGAGGGATGTCTGAACTGATATTTTAGTATGTAAAACCAACCAGCACGTAAAAGACCGCCTCGAAGGGATATATTGCTTCCAAATCAGCGCACCCCAATCATTGGCTGTTGCCGAATTAAAGCTGGCGTACAACTTTTTTACCGTTAACCAACCCAAGTTCGAGGGAGACCAGTAGCAAACGTCGACTGTATCGAGGCCCCGATGTACTTGTCTGATATCCGCTTGCAGCTGTTTCGGAAGGTGATCGATGTTGGTCCATTCATCATCAATTAGAAAATTATCCACTTTGTCGACCAGGGTTGTCTGCTGTTGAGGAGTTAGACCCAGTCTATCCGCAATAGTGGGCGTAATCCAGTTCTCCGTCTAGAAGTTCAGCTGCGAAGCCCTACCAATCCACCAATTTGATTGATTTCTGATACGTTTGTGCATGTCTCTGCAGGAGACCCAAACGGTGGAGTTGCTTAAATAATCTTTTGGCAACCCGGAAGCAGTCAAGAATCTAGCTTTAAGAATATTTATCACAAAGTTATCTCCCTGTAAAAGATCCCAGCAAAACTTCCCCATGAGACTTTGATTAAAGCAGTCAAACTTCTTAATCCCCCCCCCTTCACCCCAAATAAATTTCTTTTAGTCCAAAACGAGGTCGTTTTGGTTCCCCTCAAAACGACGTCGTTTTGCCTTGTGGGTTTTTAATATAAAAAGAAGGGTTAAGGTGCAAAAATACCCCTAACATTTTGGGTCAGGAGTAATTTTACCCCTAGTGTCTAAAATGGTGCAATTTTACCCCTAATGTTGGAAGGCAATAGCAATTTTACCCCTAACGTTGATAAATTGGGTCAATTTGAGAAATAATTCATCAAACTATCTTCTCGGTCATGAATCTTGTCATATACACTTCACACATGCGTTATTTTATCAGTAACATCACAAACATATGTTGGGATGTGAAAAAAATAAGAAAAAAATATTAAAAATATATTGTCTTTTGTACGAATTAGATAAAAAAATTCAAAAAATTCACCGAATTTATAAATATTAATCTCCAATTTTATTATTAAATTACAAAAAGCATTATATCTTTTTTTAGAATAAATTGATATGCAATTGGTGCAAAATAAAAAAAAATGACTGTATTTTATAATAGTGTCTAAAATTGATCTAGTTTATCAACGTTAGGGGTAAAATTGGTCTTGGATACAAACATTAGGGGTAAAATTGCACCATTTTAGACGTTATGGGTAAAATTGTTCGTTAGGGGTATTTTTGTACCTTAACCCTAAAAAGAAGCAGTATAGATAAAGGTAGCAGATCGTAGATGTCAATTGCCACCTCGTAATTGTCGATCTGCTTATCATTAGAAGATTTTTTTTTTTTTATTATTTTAAGAAATTTTGTATCGAATAGCAATTATGTACTAAAGTATATTTTTTCAAATTATTTTGTCTAAAAAATTTTTATATAGGATTTTGCCCCCCTTCCCTCAAATCCTGGATCCGCCACTGACGATACGAATACGACACTAATACTATGATTGCCACTTCTAGTAATTAGTTAATCTATAAGGACTTGCCAAAACAACAAATTAAAATATTTTTATACCATTAAAAACTATTAATAACCGTTTAATTAAGTTTACAAAGACCAAGTCAAAAGTAAATCTGATGTAAGAAAGACTTGGGAGATCAATATTGGCCATAATCAAACATATTTAGGATAAATTATCAATATTGCATATAACATCAAGCTGACAGTTAAAGCTTAATCGTAGATTTTATATTAATCTCTGATAATGAATACAAATTCTCTTTCTATTGATAGTAGCATTTCCTTTTAAGTTTAATTTCAACATAATCAAACATATTTAGGATAAATTATCAATATTGCATATAATATCGGCAGTACATGGAGTCATTAATATCATGGAACTATTTTAACCAACAGTTCAAGCTGATAGTTAAAGCACAATCGTAGATTTTATATTAATCCCAGACAATGAATACAAATTCTCTTTCTATTGACAGTAGCATTTCCTTTTCAGTTTAATTTCCACATAATTAAAATTTCTTTTTTCAGGTTGAATTGTCAGTATAAAATGTTGTGAAATTGCACTAAAAGTTTAAGCTTATAATCTCTCACACAATCTTTCATATAAATGCCCTTTGGGATTGAAACTTGTACAATATAGCTCTATCCCACCATGTGTTTAAATTCAACAGGTTGCCAACATCCGAACTCTCAACCCTTTTGATCCAAACTAATACCATATTAAAGAACCAATTCTTATAAACGGAAATAAATCAAATTGCACCTCCAAATTAACTAATGATGGTCTTATTTAGATATTCAACTTGTTAAGGAAAATATCCATAAATTACTGTGTAAAAATGCAAATCCTTCAAAATTAACAAACACAAACACAAGTCATAGAAGACATTCACATATGAGATGAAAGATGCAAGAAACCCCAACAACATTATTATTATTATTGAAAACAAAACATAACATTTCGTTAAGAAAGGATCATCCATGCTTGAGGATGATTTTGAAGACTCACAACACAAACAAGTAGAAGAAAAAAAAACGCAAACACATTATAAAAACAAACAATGAATCTCCCTGATCAAAGTATACTGATTCAAGGAGAGAATTTTGGTGGCCATGGAAGCTCGGCCACCTCACTTCCTGAAGGGAAAAATCCAAAAAACCATTCGGTTACGGGAGGTTTTGTTGGTTCAAACCCTAACAGATTTGCATTGGAAGAACCACCTCCAAAATCTCCCGGAGTAACCCCAATTCCAAAAGGATTTGGATTAGGCGGATCCGGAATTGCAAGATCAAAATAAGGATTTCCTGCGGTTGAAGAGAGTCCAAGATCAAGAGCTCCCACATCACCTTCTCCGCCTCCAAGAGGCGGCCGAGGTGGAGTAGGAGTTCGAGGAGCGCCAGAACCCGAACCACTTCCTCCAGCAACATTATCACTTTCCCTCATCATATCCAAAAACCACTGATCCCACATCATGGAATCAGTAGGATTGCCCCTAATTACAACACTTCCATCTTGTTGAACCCTCTCCTCAAAGCTAGGAGGCGGAGGAGGAGGCGGCAGTGGAGCCACCTGACTCGACCCTGGCTGCACCACCACAGGAACAAGAGGAGAAGTTTGTTCAATGTAACAAACTCTCTTCCTAATGTCCTCCATTTTATCCTCAATTAACCCAGTTAAATACTGAGTTTCATCCGAAATCAAACAATCATAATCAAATTCATTGACTTTCAGCTTATTCATGAGAAAAGACAATTCACCTTCTCTATTCTTCTTGGATTCCTTGTTTATAAGCTCCTCAATTTTATACATTCTCTCCTTCAAGTAGCTTTCTTGGTTCATCATTTTTTTGAACCTCTCCAATTCAGGGATGCTTAGGAACTTGGCCATCATCTCCTTCACCTTCGGCCGGGACGGCCACATCAGCGCCTCAGCTTCACCTGGGCTGTAAATAGCCACAAATCCTTTTACAGCACAAAGAGTGGTTAGCTCCTCTACTTTCTTGCACAGCCCAATTCTTCTCTTCCTAAGACTAGTTTTTCTTGCTGTGTCATTAACTTCACCTTTTTTCTAGTAATTCTTGATATTCTATCTTTTTTTTCTGATTATTTCACTTTCTTCTGTGCAGTAAAATAAAGTTGTTGTTTATATAGCAGAATGAAGAAGATGATTCTCATAAAATATTATTCTTTCAGGGCAAAATTGGAAGTCTTATCTGTCAATATTCTGACAATCTTATTCTTTTTGGTATGTAGTTTTTATCTTTGCTGGATTACATTCACTTTTGTTTTCACATTTTCTTTTGTCAAATAATGTTATTCTTTATTCTTTGCCAATGATAACTGAGTAATTGACATATTTGTGTTTATACTATGGTCATAAATGAGCCAAACCACTGATTCGGTATTAGGCTCTATTGTATTCGGCTCAATTTATAGATGTATGGAGTTTGAGCACCTTCAAATTTAGCAGGCACATTTATAAGATCATGAACAGGCTGGTGAGTAAACTTGTTTCGATTTTTTTAATAATAATATTTTTACAAAGAAAAATATAAAACAACTTAATTTCATTTAAATTTTAATTTTATAGGGTCCATATTTTTTAATCAAATCAATATAATAATTGAATATAATTAATCAGTCGTTGGTGGCGAATCATGAAAAGAATTAACTAGTTTCTCATGATCAAAGCTTCTGAACAAACTCGTAACCAGTTCACCAACTGCATGTTGAGGTTAAGCTTGAGCTTGTCAATTTCTGACCAGCAAAGCATGAGCAGACCAAATCTAGAATCGGCTCAACTCAGCTCGGCTCGATTACAACCTTAGTGTTTATATTTTTTTAGTGAAACAATGTTAACGTTTGCCAATAATAATTGAGTAGGAATTGGTTTACTTATGTATTTTTATAATTTTTTAGTTCAAATAACAATATCCTATTCCAATTAATTGAGAAATTAATGGCAATACATCTATTAATGAATTGGTGTCATTTATTTATTTTTATTTTTAATATCAATCATCTTCTAATGAGGTCATTATATCTCTCTTTTTGTTGCTTGAGTGTATTGTATAAGGAGTACAATAAAAGGTCTCGTGAGAATTAAGGAAACCTTAGTATCAACTGAACAGCGTAACAATGACATGCGGCGGATTTGGGATTTGAGATTAGGAGGCTCCCATCCTCTAATCATTAGGTTGTTTCAGTCACCGAACACGTCACATATTTTAGATTTTAGGATTTATAATGTATATTTTAGAATTTAGAATTTTATTTAAATAATTAATTGATAAATATGTAATTAATAAATGACACATGGTACTATTTTATTTAAAATATTTCTGATAATTATGAAAATTAATAGTTTGGATTTTTGTTGTTATGTGAAGAGAACCAGCTACATATCTAGGGTAGGTGAAAGTCTATAATATATTTTACATTGAAAATTTTATTTAAAAGGTTATTTTCATATGTTTTTGTTTATTGATTTTTATTTCTCACACATTGAAGTTATTCCATTTATGCATAATATAAATATAAAATTAATATTGATATTAAAAACAAAATAAGAACTAATCCTACTAAATCTGTGATATTAATATTTTCCTAATATATAACTCATCATTTCCTATAATTTATGCACTCAACCTAACATAAGCTAAAAAAATTTATACATATTAATATTAACAAGTTCATAATGGTAAGAAATCAAGAAGTTGTCATTTTGTTTTTTTAATAATGAAAATTTACTATGATAAAAAATAATAATAATAAATTACAATATCTGTGTTTGTCACATTTATTTATAAGGCTTAATACATTACCAGCTCTCTGAACTTGACCAAAATAATAGATTATCTGACCTTTGCAAGTGTCTTACCAGCTCTTTAAACTTGCTTATTTCATATCACATGCTCCCTAAACTTGTCCATAAAAGTAGATTAACTCCTTGAACTTTGCAAGTGTCTCACCAACTCCATAAACTTGCTTATTCTATAACAACTAAATACAAAAACTTATTAAACTTAAATTCTAAAAATATGTCTTCATCTATTCGAGAGGTAATTTTTTTCGATTCTCCTACCTTTCAACCTATTATAAAAGTTAGTGTTGTAGGTTTGAAAGATTGAATGGATGAGGATCGAGAGTTAGTATTATGATTTTTGTATTTAGTTTTTACATAATAAGCAAGTTTGGGGAGTTGGTGAGACACTTGCAAAGTTCGGGGAGCTAATCTACTTTTGTGGACAAGTTTAGGGAGCTAGTGATACGAAATAAGCAAGTTTAAGGAGCTGGTGAGACACTTGCAAATTTGAGGGAGCCAATCTACTATTTTAGACAAGTTCAGAGAGCTCGTTATGTATTAGGCTTATTTATAATTTACCATCTTATCATATGAAGTATCATATTAATGAAAAGATAAATTAGTTTATTCATTTTTTAGGTCAATCTATATTATGTTGTCGGTATCGATAGATTCATTTTTTTTTAAAAGATTGTTAATATAATTAAAATATTTTTTTCGCTATGTGCACATATTATAAACATACTGTTGTACTATTTAACCTTTTAAGAAAATAAATATTAATATTTATAATTATGTACATATACCATTCAAATATGAATTTTTTTTTCTATTTTCAAGAAAAAGTATTAACTATAAATAACGTACTATATAATTTGCAGTATTATATTAGAGAAAAGATAAATACGTTTTCAATTTTATAAGATTGATTAATGATATTGTCGTTGATAGATTCACTTTTTAAGACGTCATAAATAAAATTAAAATGTTGTCATTATATTTACACATATCATACAAGTAATTTCACACCTTTTAAGAAAAATAAATATTACATCTTATCTTTTTGTACATGTATGAACGCAAATATAATTATTTTTTAAGAAACATTGTAAACTACTAAATTTAATTAGCAGAGTTGAGAAAGGTGAATAATGTAAAGTATGAAAATATGGATTGTTGGGCTTTTGCAGACTAATATATATAAGTCCAAATGAAGCGATGGCCCAACTGCAGCGATCCTACTTTTTGAGCGATTAGGGTTTCAGACGGTTAGGGTTTCTTGAGCAGTATAAATGTAACCTCCAGACGTAGTCATTCATATTGAGTGGCGAACTGGATAAACAATTCTTGTGTGATTGCTTTTGTTTTTCGTTTATCATAATCGTATTTTATTCCTAACAATCTTATAACATTTCTTCTATTTGTCCATGTGGCGTAACCTTTATATACCCTCATTCACCTTGATTTAGAGGCCTTACTTGTGACACATGTCCTTACTTCCTCTAATGGGAACGTATATGTACCTTTGTATATTTGGGTGTTATCAGATGCCTACCCCCCCTCTCAATTTCCTAATTTCTTTAAGGCTTCATTCAGTTGGGAGGCTCTGGAGTTGAAAATCGAGTAAAGATTGTTGATCATTCTAGTGAGGATCGGAGTAGAAACAAATAACTGAAGCCAAATCCTTAATGATGACATAGATACGAGGGCATGTGTATTACTTGATCTCTTCTCTATGGTAGGTGATAAGTCCATTAGTACCATAATGACTTAATTTTAGAAATGTGGAATTCTTTTTAGATGTCCCTTCCAGACAGTTCTCATTAGATATGATGCCATGCACTGATTGAAAGGATTTTTTTTTTTATGTGGAGCACATAAATGAAGGGATTTGGGTTTACAAGTGGTACCCTTTTAATAACTCTAATTCAATTAGTACCACAACCTCGTTATATTTTGGGTCGACATACTTTTTCAACAAAACAAAGATAAAGAGAAACCAAAACCATTAATTTTAAGAACAATGCATGTAGTCTAACTAGACTAGACTAGGAAATAACAGTCATTGCCTAATAAGGAAGTACCGCCTTATCAAAATTGATCTAAATTTGAAGTTTATAACATTATGTCCAAGTTTGGATCCCATGTGATCTCCACCTAAAACTAATACTTTCTATAAACATGCAGCAACACAGTGACTTTATAACATTTAGAGAGAGGTATCAAAATAGGTCTATGATTGTTAAGAAAGTATCAATTTAGGTTCCACGTATCAAATAGTTATAGGCTTAATGTTTAAAAAATGGTATTAATTTAGGCATCGAGAACGGATTGAACACTACATTTCTATTACTGCTTTAAGTTCTGATTTCTCATTCCATCCACAATTGATAGAACTTAAAGGAGTAAGATAAATGATGTATGTTGTTCCGTTATTGAGACCTAAATTGGTACATTTTTTAAACCTTAAACCTGTATTAGTTCTATTTTATAAGTGGAACCTAAATTGATATTTCCCTAAAAACCAAAAGCCTATTTTGATACCTTATCCCTAATGTTTCTTATGTTCATTTTCTGAATTCGGAAATATCAAAGTTCAGTTTGATTCATATTCTTTCTTATGCAGAACCTAACCTTCTGGGCTGTATAATAGCACCAGTTAATTGTACATTTAGTTTTGTCTTCCAAGTGTGACATTTTTCCTTACAAAATAAATGTGTGAAATTCGTTGAGGTCTTTTAAACTCAATTTAAAGCCTTCAAAATAAGAATCAATTTCATTTGCCAAATTTGCTCCCATTCCTTTAGATGAGTTTTCTTCTTTAGCTATATCTTTGAACATGTGTTTCAAAATGAACAAAGCAGTGTCGAAATCCCTCTTGCAATTTCTTTAGGCATTCCAGTTTGCCTTTTGAAGGAACAAACAAAATGATAAGTTTATCTACCATCCATACGATGTAATTCTTGTCCGAGATTAATATAAAACGGTAAATAATTTATTAATCCCTACTTTTTACCTAACACACTAGCTTTTGCCAATATTAAGCTTTTATTTCAATTGGTTGCTTGATATGGTATCACAATCATGGTATTCTATATTGATGTTGCTGCTCTTATTATTTATGCCTGCGAGGATGTGTTAAACATCTCATGTTGTTTAATTGGAGAACTATATACTTTTTTTTATGTATATGAAGCAATCAACTCCGCCTGTGAGGGTCACTTAGTGGCCTTTACAGCCGGTCCCAAGCCCGGACAAAGGAGGAGGGTTGCGGTAGGTTTGTGGCAGCCAGCGTAAAACTTAGCCACATCTTATGACATGAACCATAATATAAATATCGTTGGGGCGTTCCCTACTCAGCGACGCACTGCACTTCCTAGACCCGGGTGTAGTGATAAATGTGCAAGGGTTGCTAGGTCGTCGCCCCGAAGCGGTGCGCCACCCCAGGACCCGGGGGTGGTGTCAAATATGCAAGGGTGTGGGTAAATAAGCTAGTCCACGGTAATGGTAGGGGTAGGGGTAAGGGTAGTAGGTTACGCTTTGGGACATGGAACATAGGTTCTTTGACTGGAAGATTAGCTGAAATTGTAGATGTTATGAAGAGGAGGAGAATAAATATATTGTGCCTACAAGAAACCAAGTGGGTTGGAGCCAAGGCTAGAGAGATAGCTCTTTGGGGTTATAAGCTTTGGTACTCAGGAAAGGATAAGGGTAGAAATGGACACTACAATAAATCATCACTTGCGCCACAAAACATGCCACCAGAATGTAAAATTTGTGGCATATTTCTAGTTAGCCACGGGAAAAATAGGTTCCACTACAAGCTTATGATCTCTTTATATATTTAAGCCACGGGTAATATTTTTTCGTGGCAAAAGTACAATTATGCCACAAATTATGCCATGAAAATTTTGTTTCGTGGCTTAATGTATTTATGCCATGGAAAAAATTCACTTCGTGGCATAAAATTACATATTAACAATAAAAATACTTAACAAATAAATAAAAGTTCTATAATTAAATATTTATTTAAAAAATTATTGTTTTATCTGTTCCTATTCCATCTCTAATCGTGGTTCCCGAGTATGCTTCCATCTCCTCCTCCATCAGACCACCACCATTCCTTTCTTACCCCAGTTCTCTATCTTCTCGGACCATCTTCTATGCATTGTGGTTTCTCCAATGCTTTTTTTTCTGTTTGTACTAAACTCTACCATTTTTCTTCTCTCCCGCATCCTTTTCTTTTCTCTTTATCTTCTTAAATATGTCGCTAAATTCTCTAGCAGACGGATTTAACGATCATGGTAACTTGATCGATGACTAGCAGCTCAACGGCCTCTAATTGCAGTGACGACATGCGAAGCAGAAGGTTGTTCTCTTTAATCATATAAATTAATTTAGTTAGGGTTTTCAAATTCGAAATTGTTTCTATTTTTATTTGTTGTGTGTTTTTTGGGTTTTCATCTGCTAATTCAATTTTGTGAGAGTTGAGCCTATAGATTAAAGGGTTGGTTAATTTTAGGAGCATGAACTTGGTTTGAATTTTGTCAAACCTGGAATTTCATACCGTAATGTGTCATTTGAAGTCACTAATCTAATTCATTAATTGAAATGTTGATCACAGTGCAATTTTTCATAGCTTTAAATTCTACCAATGGCATTAATACTCGGATACAAAGCTTATCCTCATTTCTCAACTATGGTAAGTCATAAAGGTTCATGAGAAGGCATAAAGTTAAAGATTTAGCCGATGCTTTTAGACATATATAACATGAATCACTAATGATCATGCTTACCTTGTACATTACCTAGATTTTGTTTTCATCTATATTATAGAGGCTAGCTAATTAATAATTTGATTTGGACAAAATTTATATGCTCATTAATAATTTGATTTGGAGAAATTTATATTTATATGTTATGGAATGAAGAAGTTGTTAGTCTTCTCTTTTCTATTCTTTCATAGCCATTTCTATGAAACTATCTGTATGTGTGTTTCTAATTTTCCAGACTTTGCATGATTTTGGAATTAATGAGGCAAGTGGTATTATAGATGTTATATATGCCATTGTGCAACTTAAATTGCTCAAAGAAATCTACGAAGAGGTTCCATTGTTAGCAATTAAAATAAAGGAATAAGTCATGTAGTTATTTAACGATTTGATTGCTAATATTATCTCACTTAAACTTTCCCATGATTAAACCCTCCACCAATTCTTACATGAAATTGAAGACTTTGGCATGATTATTATGGTTTCAAATCTTGATTTATTTCTTAAATTTAGGATTTGAGTTACACTTGTTTAAGATTCAGGTATTCAGAAGCTCGGAATTTGTTTGGGGGTTATCATATACTCTTCATGAGTTGTTCACAATTTTAAATTTCAGAGTTTCCCTTTGCCTCACAAAACAGATCAGGTCGGCAAGAGTGACTTCTCGAGGTGGAGGCAATGAAGAGCCTTAACTCAATTGGGTCATCATCCTGTTAGTTCGGATCCCTGGACCGTGCTTTGCATGTATTTTTAAACATTCATGGTTTTGCTAAATAATGTTTAGATTGTATTACCTAAGTGCATGCAAGTTTTAACTCATATTTTCTCATAGGCATATTAACACAGATGAGGGTGATGAATGAAATTTTGAGAAGTTTGTTTAGTTATTTTCTTTATTATTGCTTGTGAAGCTTCTTAATAATGACACCAAACATAAAATGACAATATGGATAACGATTGGCTTGTTTATGCTAGTATACACCTCTAGATGAAATTCATTTATCTTATCTCTATTTATGTTTAGCGTACCTACTCTTTATGCTTCTCATGGCTTCCGGTTTTTGTTTGAGTTGGGTAGATCATGTCTCTTTTAACTGTTATAAAAAATATATATCTTTCTTATACATTTACATGTGAAAATTCTAATTTTTTTATCAGATCTGAGACATTGGTGCTAGATTTTGTTATAACATGGGATCTGGCTCAGGAAGAGATGTTTGGCATGCATTTATAACTGAAGTTGGGATCTGATTGCTACTGTATAATATGAGAGGCATGTCACTGAAAATAATGTTTGATCAACCTCAACCATATTCACCTTGCAAAAAAAAGTTATGCTAATTTTTAGTGAAATTATGGCAGGTTCTAAACGTAATCATGTTTCTGTGGACTGGAGTACAAGAGCTGATATTTGCATCACTACTGCAACTGGACTTGAATTTCTCCATGAAGTGGTTGAACCTCCTATAGTGCACATGGATATTAATTCTGGTAATATAATTCTTGATGGAAACTTACAGCCAAAAATTGGTGATTTTGGTCTTGCAAAACTTGTGCTGATAATGTCACTCATTTTACCACTTGTGTGACGGGCATATTGTAATACTTTTCTTGTCATTTTGTTTATTGTAAGCTTCATAATTTCTGTGAATATATGTACTTATAATTCATTCTATTTCTACAGGGTATGCTTAGCCCAGATTATGTTTCACTAGGACAACTTACAAAGAAGGCTGATGTGTATAGTTTTGGTATACTTATGCTTGAAATAATTAGTGGCAGAAGTAGCAGCAAAGAAGCATTTGGGGTTCGATCTGTTGATTCTTGTAGAAATTGTATCTTTTCAAACTGACAAGTGCGTTTTCAGGAAAGTCCATCTTCAACTTACATAAAGTCACGAACGACTTTTCCTTCTTTGAATTAGTAAACAAACTTTTGTAATTGTTGTACAGAACTAATATGAAATTGGAGAATTAGTTTTTTATTTGTGATTAGGAGATTTTTTTTCTGAGAGTTTTTTGTTGGATGATACTAATGATAAATGTTTATTTAATAAGTATTCATTAAGAAAATTTAGATTTTGTTTATTTTTTTGTTCTTACTAATTTTATTGTAGCTCATTTCAATCCAAAATTTCATATAATAATAATAATAAAATAAATTAAAATCAAATTACAAAAATTTGATCAAGTTTGCCATGATTATGCCCGTGGCCAAAAGAAGGTTTTTAGCCATGAGTGCTCTATTTTTACCACAGTTATGATCATGGCTAAGTGGGAATGATTCTCACAGGTGGATATATGTTGCCACAGGTATTTATTCTTGCCACGATTTTATCCGTGGCAAAAACTTATGATTAGCCATGGATTTTTCCGTGGCATAAAAACTAATTTACGCCATGACCATTATTTTCCCGTGGCAACTACCTAGCCACGTTCACTTGCGCCACGAAAGTATCTACTTTGAATTTCTGTGGCTAAATAGTATAGCCACAGAAATAGTATACTTGTGCCACGATTCTAACCGTGGCGCAAGTGATGATTTGTTGTAGTGGGAGTAGGTATTCTTATTGATAGGGAGTATATTGATGATGTAGTAGCGGTGTCTAGGAAGAGCGATAGAATTATAAGTGTTAAGTTAGTGATAGGGGATGAGGTTGTGAATGTCATTAGTGCATATGCGCCACAAATAGGATTAGATGTGTCTATAAGACAAGCTTTTTGGGATGACTTAGAGGAAGTGGTGCAACAGGTTCCTAGGGATGAAAAAATGGTACTGGGGGGTGATCTCAATGGACACGTGGGTTCTAGGCGAGATGGGTTTGAGAGTGTTCATGGAGGGTATGGTTTTGGAGATAAGAATGAAGCAGGAAATGATATTTTGGAATTCGCATCAGCCTATGACTTGAGTATCATGAACACATGGTTTATGAAGAGAACATCCCACTTAGTGACTTATCGGAGTGGCGGTAATGCGAGCCAAATTGACTTCTTCTTAGTAAGGAGTGCTTGGAGAAAGAGTTATATTGATTGTAAGGTGATCCCTGGTGAGAGTACGACAACCCAACATAGAGTAGTGGTGCTAGATTTTCGAAGTAGGAAATGTATAAGAAAACAAACACCACAAGTAGAGACTAAGATTAAGTGGTGGAAATTGCAAGGGGAGAATCAACAAAAATTTGTGGATGAGATGACCAAAAAAGATATTTGGACTTGCAATATGGATTCAGATATAGATTCGATATGGAATAAGATGGAGCATAGTATAAGGGAAGTAGCGAAGGAAGTTCTAGGGGAATCTAAAGGTACCATGCCACCGGGTAAGGACACATCTTGGTGGACAAAAGAAGTACGACAAGCAGTAAAGAGTAAGAGAGAATCCTATAAACTATTGGGGAAATGTAGGAGTGACGAGAACTACGAAAAATACAAAGAGGCTAAAAGGGAAGTAAAGAAGGTCATACGAGATGCTAGAGCAAAGGTGAATCGGGATCTGTATACAAGATTGGATACGAAAGAAGGGGAAAGAGACATATATAGAATTGCTCGGATGAGAGATAGGAAGACGCGAGATCTCGGAAAAGTTAAATGTGTGAAGGACGTGGACCAGAAAGTCCTAGTTGGAGATAAGGATATCAAGGAACGATGGAGGTCCTATTTTGATGACTTATTTAATGGAGATCGCCAACAAGATGTTGGAGATATAAGTATCCATCACGATATGATAAATCATGAATGCCTGCGGAGAATTCAAAAGGGTGAAGTCAAAATGGCATTAAGTAAGATGAAGTTGAAGAATGCAGTAGGACCTGATGGCATCCCTATTGAGATTTGGAGATGTTTGGGAGAAAGAGGAATCGAATGGTTGACGACGTTCTTCAACAAAATTTGGAGAAACAATAAGATGCCATCAGAATGGAGGAAAAGTACCTTAATCCCTTTGTATAAGAACAAATGCGATGTCCAAGATTGTGCAAACTATCGGGGAATCAAATTAATGAGTCACACTATGAAACTTTGGGAGCGAGTGATCGAACAAAGGCTAAGGAGGACAGTGAAGATCTCGGAAAACCAGTTTGGCTTTATGCCGGGAAGATCAACTATGGAAGCCATCCATCTAATGAGACAATTAATGGAGCACTATCGAAATAAGAAAAAAGACTTGCATATGGTTTTCATTGACTTGGAGAAAGCATATGATAAGGTACCAAGGGAAGTACTTTGGTGGGCCTTAATAAGGAAAGGCATTTCGCGGCAATATATTGACATCATAAAGGACATGTATGAGGGAGTATGCACGAGTGTACGTACTAGTGTTGGGAAGACTGAAGAGTTTCCTATTACGATTGGAGTGCATCAAGGTTCCGCACTAAGCCCATTTCTTTTTGCCATCGTTATGGATGAACTAACAAGTTCACTTCAAGATGGTATACCATGGTGCATGCTGTTTGCAGATGATATTGTGTTGGTTGATGAGACGAAAGAAGGAGTGGAGAGGAAGTTGGAACTATGGAGACAAACTCTAGAATCTAGAGGCTTTAAGTTGAGTCGAAGTAAGACATAATATTTGGAGTGTAAGTTTAGCGGCCGTAGGAGTAGGGAGGCAGGGAAAATCACCCTAGATGGGAGAGTTGTTCAGGCCTCGGATTGCTTCCAGTATTTAGGATCTATTATCCAAACGGATGGAGAAGTAGATGAAGATGTTGCTCATAGGATTAAAGCTGGTTGGTCGAAGTGGAAGAGTGCTACGGGTTTCCTTTGTGATCCCGGCATGCCTAATAGATTGAAGGGAAAATTCTACCGGACGGCAATTAGACCAGCATTGTTATATGGTACGGAGTGTTGGGCAGTGAAACACTGCCACATCCATAAGATGTCGGTGGCGGAGATGCGTATGTTGAGATGGATGTGTGGTCATACGAGAAAGGACCGGGTGCGTAATGAAATAATTAGGACAAAAGTAGGGGTCACATCTATTGAGAATAAAATGAGAGAAAACCGACTAAGGTGGTTTGGCCATGTGAGACATAGAGCGCTTGATGAGCCGGTTAGGAGAACCGAAGAGTGGCAAAGGGATGTAGTGGTGAGGGGTAGGGGAAGACCTAAGCAAACTTGGAGGAGGGTGATCGAGAGTGATATGAGTTTACTGGGAATTGAGGAAAATATGGTAGTGGATAGGACGGAGTGGAGGGAGCGAATCTGTATCGCTGACACGACTTGATTTTCACGGTTTTATATGATGGTTCATGTTAGCCGACCCCGAATCATTTCGGGACTAAGGCTTTGTTGTTGTTTTTGTTGTTGTTGTTGTATGTATATGAAGCAATCCTCTCCTTTAAAATACCTTTTGAGTTGAGTTATGCTTTGTTTACCCTACCTTTTCTCATATTAATAGCTGACACACCCCCACACGCGAAAGCACACTTGGGCTTGAAGGGTGACAACGCAGGCCCATATTTCCATGTCCTGCAAATAACTCAAGAAATGGGGCTGCTAGGAATCGAACTCAGGACCACTTGGTCACACTGGCTCTGATACCATGTCATGGAACCGATTGAACTAAAAGCTCGAGCTGATAGTTAAAGGTCCACTTCATATTAATAGCTGACATTGCTAATATAGTTCAATCCTAACCTGAACCAGGTTATATCTCTCGACCTTTTTATTCCCTAAACCCAAACAGAGATAAGGGAATACTAACCACCCCAGATTCCAATTCCAACTCTGCTGAATCTTCAACCAGAGTTCCTTTCTTCAACAAAATCTTACCCAAATGTGATTTACCCCATTTTGATGGCACTGAAGTCGATTGCTGGGTTAGCAAGTGCCAGAAATACTTCCAACTTTTTGAAGTTGCAAATGAGAAGAAGATGGATCTGGCTGGGTTATACTTACACGGCAAGGCAGCTAGATGGTATAAGAATTGGATTCAGGAGAAACAAGGTGCTAGTTGGGATGAATTTGTGGAAGAAATCACCAAGCGTTTCCAAGAAACTGATACTCAGGATGTGGTGGAGGAGATGTCAAACCTTAAGCAAACTGCAACTGTATTGCAATATCAGGAGCTTTTCGAAAGTCTGAAACTCAAGATGGAGAAGGTATTTCCTACTATCAACTCGGAATACTATGTTAGAAGCTTTATTTCTGGCGTGAAACTTGAGATACGATCTGCGGTAAGGTCTAACTATCCTTCAGAAATCTATACTGCCATTAAGTTAGCAAAATTGCATGAAACTAATGTTAAGGAGCTGATTGAGGCAGTTACACCCAAAACCAAGCCCCTATATAATCCCAAACCCTGGAATCCTACCCCAATGACTACTATTATACCTCAAACCATTCCCAGTACCTCAACTGCCCTAATTCCAAAACCACCGACCCTAAACCAAACACAAACCCCACCAATTTTAAAAGAACCCCTGGAGTTTGTTGCTGATGGCAGACAACTCCTAGTCAAGTCCAAGTGTGAGGAATTAACCTGGTCCATACAGAATACCTGGTTTACATTTGCAGTAAGGACTCTGGATTTGGGAGAATTTGATCTTATTTTAGGCACTGATTGGATGAGGTACCATAGCCCAGTCACCTTTGACTTCGAAGGCAACAGGGTACTAATTCACAAGGATCAACATCCCGTGGAGCTTAAAGGCATCCAAGACACTCATGAACCTAAGGTCATGTCTCTTAAATCCTTAAATCAGTTAATTTCAAAAGGATGGAACGGGGTCACCTCTAGGTTATTCCTACAGTCCTTATCTGAAGTGGCACAACCAACTGAAAATTCTTCCATTCTTGGGGATAAGAATGCATTTAAGAAGGGGGTATTGTCACGTAGTAGAAGAGTTCTGGGACTAATAAGTAATTAGCCTTGTTAGTTAAGTTAGTTACTTATTTTTATGTGTTCTGTTATTTCTGTATTGCTGGCACTGAGTGGCCATTTTAATTCCCTAAAGCCATCTTAGAGAATAGATTCTCTAGGTTGTTAGCTATTTTGTTTGGTAGTGAGTTTGTTAGTACAGCTGTGCCTGCTGCTAACAAACTATTTGTTTTTACTGCCTATTTAGAGGCTGAGTGTCACACTGTTTCCTTATGCATAATTTTAATGAAATGTATTCCTTCTTTTCTCTGTTTTCTCTCTTCTTCCACCTAAATCTCTCTTCTTCTCTCCCTAATTTTCTTACTCAGAACCCTAGTTCTAACATGTCCTCCATTTTATCCGGAATCAAACAATTATAATCAAATTCATGAACTTTCAGCTTATTCATGAGTAAAGACAATTCACCTTCTCTATTCTTCTTGGATTCCTTGTTTATAAGCTCCTCAATTTTATCCATTCTCTCCTTTAAGTAGCTTTCTTGGTTCATCATTTTTTTGAACCTCTCCAATTCAGGGATGCTTAGGAACTTGGCCATCATCTCCTTCAGCTTCTGCCGGGACGGCCACATCAGAGGCTCAGCTTCACCTGGGCTGTAAATAGCCACAAATCCTTTTACACCACAAAGAGTGGTTAGCTCCTCTACTTTCTTACAGACCCCAATTCTTCTCTTCTTCAAAATAGTTTTTCTTGCTGTGTCATTAGCTATCCACATTAACTTCACCTTTTTTCTAGTCATTCTTGATATGCTCTCTTTTTTCTAATTAGTTCAATTTCTTCTGTGCAGAAAAATGAAGCTGTTGTTTATATAGCAGAATGAAGAAGATGGCTCTGATAAAATATTATTCTTTCAGAGCAAAATTGGAAGTCTTATCGGTCAATATTCTGACAATGTTATTCTTTTTGGTATGCAGTTTTTAGCTTTGTTGGATTACATTCACTTTTTTTTTTTACATTTTCTTTTGTCAAATAATGTTATTCTTTATTCTTTGCTAATTGATTTATTTGTGTTTTTACTATGATCATAAATAAGCCAAACCCCTGATTCGGTGTTCGGCTCTATTGTATTCGGCTCAATTTATAGATGTATGGAGTTTGAGAACCGTGAAATTTAGCTGGCACAGTTATAAGATTTTGAACAAGCTCGTGAGTAGACTTGCTTCGATTCTTTTAATAATAATATTTTTACAAAGGGAAATATAAAACAACTTAATTTCATTTAAATTTTAATTTTATAGGGTCCAAATTTTTTAATCAAATGAATATAATTAATCAGTCGTTCGTGGCGAATCATAAAAAGAATTAACTAGTTTCTGGCGATCAAAGCTCCTGAACAAACTCGTAAACAGTTGTAAACAGTTAACAAACTGGATGTTGAGGTTAAACTTGAGCTTGTCAATTTCTGACCAGCAAAGTATGAGCAGACCAAATCACGAATCGGCTCAACTCACATCGGCTAGATTACAACCTTAGTGTTTACATTTTTTTAGTGAAACAATAATGTTATCGTTTGCCAATAATAATTGAGTAGTAATTGGTTTACTTGTGTATTTTTATAATTTTTTAGTTCAAATAATGATATCCGCAATTGAGAAATAAGCCGCTATACATCTGTTAATGAATTGGTGTCATTTGTTTATTTTTATTTTTAATATCAAACATCTTCTAATGGGGTTGTATATATATCTATTTATGTTGGTTGAGTGTATTGCATAAGGAGTACAATAAAAGGTCTGGTGAGAATTAGAGAAACTTTAGTATCAACTGAGCAGCGTAACAATGACATGCGGCCGAGCTGGGATTTGAGATTAGGAGGCTCCCATCCTCGATCTACTTCATTACGGTCATTCACTCACTGTATTTTCTTTTCCTTTGTTAGTTCCTTTCACTTAGACATCACATGCTCTGTGCCCTTTATCACTGGGGAACCTTATTTAAATTAGAGCACAGCATGAGAACCCGTGGTTCGAGAAAACACGTAAAAGTTGAGGGTTCGGCCAGGAAAGAAAAGGCAAAAGGGAAGATGACGGAACCCAGCACTGTAGCTTTTGTTCCACATGAAAAGCTAGTCAAGAAACTCTCCCAGTTCAAACATGCAATAGTGCAAGCTTACTACGAAGAGCTGGCTAAACTTGAGTTCGGACACTCTCGGCTCACTCTTGTGAACCACCCAGACCAGATTGACTTAAAGAGCCTACAGAAGATGTTGTTCGGTAAAATGGTGAACGGGAAGTAGGTTTGGATGTCGGACTTTGTGACATCAAGGAAAGTTGAGAGCCGGAAGAGAAAGAATGAGCCAACTGTGTCGGTCTCATCGGATTCTGAACAAGTCGAGCTGCCAAAGGATCTGAACTTCTATAAGAAATGTGCAAAGCTTTCGAGCGAGGACATCTGTAACAGGTTAAATGCCCTGTGTGCTCAAAACCAAGCCAACCGTGAGATGATATTTGCACTCGAGCAAAAGTATGAGTCCCATGAGGTAGCGATCGATATGCTCAAAACAATCTGTATTGAGGAGCATGGTAAGGAGAGTCCATCCGGTTTTTCTGTCAAAAGTCCGGTAATAAAAATGCCTGAAACACCTGCTACTGCTAATGCTAATGCTTAAACTTCCTCGAAATAGGAGGGCATTCCTGCCGCTGCGGATAGAGAGGTTAACTCCTCTCTCTCCCAGCCCGCCTGATCTGTCAACATGGTCGCTGTCCTAGCATTTGGTAACCTCTAACACCCTTACTCTATCCAACTATGCTATGCCTGTGTTGTATGCTTTAAATTATCTACAATCTGCTGTCATCATTATAACATTGAGGACAATGTTCTGTTTTAATTTGGGGGTGGGGGTTGTGTATCACAATAAATGCAGGCATAACATGATAAATGCTAAATTCAGTTGTTTAACTAGTAATATGATGTAGAACAAATATCCCTTGAGAATCTTTGATGCATATGTCCTTTTGTGATTTCTGTGATTTTCGTTTCTTCGTTCTCATCTCCTTGTTTAATCATTATCTATTCGATTGTTTTATGTTCAATGGGAATCACTAAACAGACTGTGCGTGTTTTGATGGAATTATTGGGTTTTACTTGTTTGTTTGAACTTTGTCTCCCCGAATCGGGAAGTTCCAAAAATTTTGCAATTTTTTAAATCTTCTTTCACAATTAGTAAGCATTGTCTTACTGCATTTCCCCAAAAATAGTGAGAACTCGAGCCTGAGAGTGCATCTATAGTATGCATTGATTCTTTTCTGAGAGGGCCAGTGCTCACTATCTTTAGGGAGAATTTGCCTTGGGCAAGGCCAGTCCGGGCCAGTAATGTTAGTCTTATATCATTTTCAATGAATGTGTAGTATTTTGCCAATGTTGTGATTGATGAGGGTTTAACTTCTGTGCTTCGGCATTTATGCATGTGATAGATGAATGTTAGGACACTGCTTGCATCTTCACTGATATCTCTATTAATCTCGCAATCTCGAAGCAGACCTGTTAGATGGTTGTGTTCAAGGTTTTCTTAAATAGAAATGCAGCTTCGATCTTAATGCAAGAAAGAACGTATCTTTAGGATGCTAAAGGTTCTAGTAAATCTCAGGAACTTAAGAACACACGAAAGTTGACTTAAGTGGGCATTAAAGCTGATACTTTGGCTTCATTAGCATCATCACTAATTCATTGGAATGTTGTAAGGCTTAGCACAACCAGTTCGGCAGTGCCTAGCATGTTCTATCTTTTAAACTGTTATCTATTTGTCATATCTTTCATAGCTTTAGCACACTGTTGTCTTAACTATCACACTCAAACAATCAATCCTACTGAGAAGATATCTTCACGCACACACTCTGTTCAGCAACGATTTTCTCATATCATTTTGATCTCAATCCCTGTGGATACGATACTTGACTTATCACTTTATTACTTGTATCTAGTACACTTGCTAGAGTCACATCAGAGGACAACAACGATCGAGGTAAGGGTGGAATAGTGAATTTGCGCGCGGGAACATGCACGTGTAGGAAATGGCAATTGTCACAGTTTCCATGCAGACATGTATGTAAGATTGCATCAATGCATCGATTAGAGAATGCATATGCGTGGGTGCATCGTTACTACAAAAATGAGATTGTACGATTGTCATACATTGAGCCCATACATCCACTAGGCCACCAGTCTGAATGGAAAGTTTGTGAGACTCCTAAGAGGGTGCTTCCTCCTAAAAAGGCTGCACCTAGAGTGGGACGTCCGAGAAATCAAAACCGAATACCATCGAGGGGCGAGGAGGTAACTCCAACAAGATGCACCAGGTGTGAGAATACTAGTCATAATCAAGCGAATTGTACTAGTATGTTACGAGTTCCATCGCGGCTTCCACCTAAAATATTGAGTGAAGCAAGCTGCTCGAAAAACTCAGTTGGAAAATAGTGTACTCTAGTATATTTTGTATTGATAATTTGTGATTGAAATTTTGTGTATTTTTTCCATGATAATTTGTGATTGAGAGTTTATGTCTTTTGAATCAGGATAATGTGATTGAGAGTTTATTTTTTCCATGATAATGTGTAATTTGTGATTGATAATTTGGTTCCATATCGACTCTATACATCCCCTATACCAGTTTACATTAATAATTTACCAACAAACATTTATCAACAATAACAATTTACATTAATAATTTACCAACAAACGTTTACATCTTACAAACGTTTATAATCCAAGCAAAGTATGCCTCGTAATTAGATCATTCTCATTGAACAATCGTCGGTTGAAGAGTTCCAAGCACACCCGCAACCGATAGAAACGTCCATCAGTCCCGGAGAAGCCATAATCCGTACATAATGGCCCTTTTTCAACATAATGCTGAGCAAAAATGCATAGGAAGACACCACAATCATTGGATTTGCGCAGCTGTTGTGGGCACCCGCGAGCCCTCTCCCACTTTATCAATCGATTACCATTATCAGGCCTCCCACTTTTATTCCAATAATCGGCCTCTTCCATTGCTCTTGTCATAATACGAAACCGGGGTTCTTGCCATTTGTCCATTGATTCCTTGGATGCATTTGACTCCAGACTATCATAGAACTCCATCCTCATTTCTTCCACGTAGAACACCCCGAGTAACCAATGTTCTCCTTTATAGTTGATAGGTATTAGCACATGTTTAACCTCATACCAAGGGCGAGTTATAAACTCTTCCATCCCATTGATTCTTTGTACAAACAACTTGGCTTGATCCCATTTTCCGGGTTTGTCATAATTCTTGGTCATATTTGCCATCTCCATGAATCCAAAGAAATTTGAATCGATGGCAGTCCAATCCTGACTCTGATGGATGTTTTTTCCGTTCAATAACCACAAAAATGCATTTACAAGATGGAACACATAAAAAAATAAGTACAAACACATATTACTAAGGACCCAAATTGAATGATGCGTCGATATGGTTGATATATCGATGCATCCTAGTGAACAATATACACCAAATTATACAAAGTTAGCAGTATCTTACTTGGTTGTGTATGTACTTTCCAGTTGACTCTGCATCTTCAAACCACGATACAGTCTGTCCCCATTCGGTTCCACCTAACTTCCTCAATAGATCACGGGGGGTTTTCTTCTTCCAGTCGTCATAGGCCTGTAGGAGGTGTCCTTTTATACGATCACGACCATCGTGTTGTTCCACGGGGTACTGATCATCATCATCAGCAAAATGACAATTCATCCGAGGATCAGTGAATGGTGACTGAACGTCTTTCCCAGGTTTCTTTTCTCACTTGGGTCTCCCTTTCACTTCAATTTCCTCCTTGATGTTTCCATCCCATCCTCTCCCTCTTCTTCCTCCTCTTGCCCCTTTTCCTCCTCTTCCATCCCTTCCTCCTGCATCCCTTACTCCCCTTTTTCCTCCTCTTCCATCCCTTCCTCCTGCATCCCTTACTCCCCCTCTTCTTCCTCTTCCACCTCCTTTTCCTCCTCTTTTTCCTTTCACTTCCTCCTCATGTTTAACCTCGATAGTCAAATCTTCTATTTCACCTTTGTCTTCACGTGTAGGTAAAGATGATTGGGCAACTTGGTTAACCAGAAGAGTAAGCTATCCATGATCTATGTCAGCATCATGGCCGTCATGGCTCTCATCCTGTTAAAACACCAAGTAGGAACACAGATTATATCATTATTCTATGTTAAAAGCACCGGATTAAACATTAAAAACAAACTTACATCAATCATTATAACAATTTCCCTCTCCTCCTGCTCTTTCTTTTCCCTAGCATCCTGCTCTTTCTTCTCCCTATCCTCCATGTCTCCAAACCGTAACCCACTTAGGAGTCCAAACTCCCAATCCCCAAATCTTAACTCAACACCTCTAACTTTGAAGCAAAGCTCCCTGGGTTTGAGGTCTTCACGTATGATCTCCCTTGTTAAAAGGGTATGATAGAGGACTCCTGCAAATACTGTATTGGTCATATCCAAATACTGCCCGAAGCAACTCTTCCTAAATAGATTTACTTGGTTTGGTGTTAAAGACTCCTTTATATGTTTTCCTGCTTCTAGGTTTCACCTAACTGTGATGACGTTTTCCGTTCCAAATGCTTTTTTGTATTTATATTCAGATTTCTTCTTGGCTTTCTTCATCGAAGGAGAGCCATGCTCATCTCTCTTCCTCTTATCTACACGATCATGCTGAAAAATATTGTAGACATACCATCAGGGAACATACAATTAAGCTAATTATAACGTTGAGCTAGAATGAGCTAGCGTATGCTTAAAATAAGAGACTTATCGACAATTAGCTCAACGATATGAATGTTCTATCGGCAATCGATCGTCGATATGAATGTTCTATCGACAATAGATCGTCGATATGAATGTTATATCGGTAATAGATCGTCGATATGGATGTTCTATCGGCCATTCGTCTGTCTATATCTATGTACTATCTACAATTAGGTTGCCGATGAACATACACATCGACGAATTTCAACCAAACCGAATGACTTCCTAACACCAGACGAACCCAGATAAACCCTAACACCAGAAGAAGTAAACGAAACGAAACGAAATATTCCTTCTGAAACACAACAAATGTACATACAATACAAGAGAGAAACACAAATGTAAAGTCAAGTTATTTACCCTCTTTTTCGTCATTCCTTCTGAATTAGATTCGTTGTCTGATCTTCGTGTTCTTGCCATGTCCACTCGAAGTAACAGAGATTCGCCAGATGAAATGTACAGAATCGGACAATGAATCGCCGGAAAGTTAGAGAGATGAATAGCGGGGTGTTAGGTTAGAGAGATGGATGTTCGAATGTTAAAGAGCGGGAGCGAAGTGTTAGCGAGGAGGGCACGGTTGGAATTTTGTTAATGAAATATGTTAGTTTTGGTGAGTTTCTCAAAATGAGTTAGAAAAGAAAACTAGCCCCTTAAAAGGTGCTAGTTTTGTAAATCTCCCCATAAATAAATATCTAATTAGGATTAGGATTCTAATTAAGAGTTTAATCTAATAGTTATACTTATTTATCTAATAGTAAATGTATTCGGAATAGGATTCTAATTAAGAGTTTAATCTAATGCGATTAGGGTTAATATTTGGAAGACTATAAATAACACCATATATAGAGGCTTATGAATTTCGGCCAACACAAATTAGAAGGGAAGAAATTCTTTCGACCTCCACTCATCTAATTACTCCTTTCGTTTACTCTCTCTTTGATCTCGTGTTGATTCCTTTAGAGGCAATCAACTTAGATTATTATTCATTGGTCCATTACTAACCATTTTCTTATCTATTGTTTTCATTGTTCGTGAAACACGATTAAGAAGTTAGTGGACACTTCGTTTACAACAGTAGATAGATCATCAATAAATGTACACTTGTTTAATCCCTTGTATGAAATAACGATTAACAGATCTTGGAAAAAGGGAAATAGATAAAAATTTATATTTCCACTGTGCCTAGACTTGTCTATTTTCCTTCACCTACCATTGCTCGGTCATCCATGAAAAGCGAGTACATGGCTGGAAAATGCAACTGTAAAACTCCTTTAGCTTCGATCCCTTCTTGGCAATCTAAGGTATCCTCTTCCACGTCTAGTGCAACTCTGATGTGACAACGTCAATGCAATCTATCTCACAATGAGACTAGTATTTCATGCTCATGCAGAACACATAGAGTTGGATTACCATTTTATTCGCAAGCAAGTTCAGATCGGATTCCTTCATATTGGGTTCCTCCCAACACATAGAGTTGGATTACCATTTTATTCGCAAACCAATCCAGAGTAATGATTTTCCCCTACTTCACGATAGGCTTATGGTTGCTCCTCGACATCGGCTTGATGGAGGGGGGTGTTTAACATAATTCTTGTAATTATCTCTAGGTTAATTATGTCGATAATCTTTACCTATTACGATTGAGATAACCACTTTCTTATCTCTATCATATTAGTAGCTCTAGCTTGTTTAGGAGACTCCCAAAATGCTATCTATACTCTTCGTCATAAACCTTAATGCAATATACTCTTCATCATCGTAAAAGATTAATATACATCCTTGATTAGATCTTAACTATGAGCTTAAATCGTGAATCTGCTCACACTTGAAGAGGCTCCGTTTGGAATTCGCTAGTTGAACTTAGGTGAGCTCGGGATTGAAAAGCGTCTTGCTAAGGCTCCGCACATTACTCCGATTTTTTGGCAACCACCTCCGAGGGATTGGATTAAGATCAATACTGATGCGTCTGTCACGGGTGCTCCTGGTCCTGCGGGTTGCGGAGGTATTTATCGCTCGCATACTGGCATGTGCCTTTGTGCGTTTGCCTTTCCGATTGAAAGTTCCTTTGCTTATCTTGCTGAACTATCTGCTGCTATTTACGCCATTGACATGGCTATCAGCAAAGGTTGGCGGAAAATTTGGCTTGAAAGCGACTCAATGTATGTTGTGCAGATGTTCAAATGTAAATCTTGTTCGGTTCCTTGGTTGCTTAGACAAAAATGGTTCAATTGTTTAAATCAGATCGATTTTGTGGCTTTTGTGGTGTCTCATATTTTTCGTGAAGGAAATCATGTTGCGGATTCGCTTGCAAATTATGGACGGACGTCAACAGCTTCGACTTGGTGGGATGTTGTCCCGGATTTTTGTGGATCGGTCTTTTTTCATGATCGTATAGGACGCTGCGTTTATCGCTTTTCCTAATTCTTTGGCTTCATTTTATTCTTTATTCTTTTTGTATTATGACATTTATTTACTCTTTTAATAAATTTGGTTCGGGGCTTTTTTTGGGTCTGTGGTGGGTTGCCAGCATAGCTGGGATGTCCTCGCTAACCAATCTTTAATAAAAAAAAATATTTTCCTAATATACAACATCATTTCCTATATTAATATTTTCCTAACATAAACTGTTAGAAATATGAGATCACAAACATAAAATAGGGACGTGATTAATCACTGTCCTTAAGGAAATATTAGCCCCCACTATCAATTGCTATTGGGTTTCTGACTAAGTTTCCTCTAGGATTTCCCTAACATAAAATTAATGATAGCAATTTCACTAATTTCCCTATGAACGTATTTGAATAATTAAAACAGTAAGTGAAAAGGTATGAAGGATTGAAGATATTTATAGCCAAAAAACTGGATGTCAAAATACAGATGTCTCCAGACAATACAGATGTCTCCAGACAATACAGATGTCTCCAGACATTCAGATGTCTCCAGACATACAGATGGCTCTAGACATACAGATGTCTCTAGACAATACAGATGTCTCTTAGACAAAATAAAATACAGATTTCCTTCTTATTCTTTCCATGTGGAATTTCCACAACACCAATATTAAAGACTAATATCTAACATAAACTTTAAAAATTGATACATATTAACAAGTTCAAAATGCTAAGAAATTAGAAAGTTGGCATTTTGTTTTTTTTAATAATGAAAATTTACTACAATAGAGTTCAAAAAAATAAAATTTACTACAATAAAAAATAATAATAAAAAATTACAATACCCATGTTTGCCACACTTATTTATAATTTACCATCTTATCATATGGAGTATCATATTTATTAAAAGATAAATTAGTTTATTAATTTTTAAGATCGATCTATTATGTTGTTGGTATCGACAGATTCACCTTTTTAAAAGATTGTAAATACAATTAAAATATTTTTCGTTATGTGCACGTATTATACAAATACCGGTTTTACTATTTTACCTTTTAAGAAAATAAATATAAATATTTATAAGTATTAACTATAAATTTTGTATTATATAATATGCAGTATTATATTAGTGAAAAGATAAATACGTTTTTCAATTTTATAAGATTGATTAATGATATTGTCGCTGATAGATTAAGTGTCACAATAGATTCACATTTTAAGAGATCCTAAATAAAATTAAAATGTTACCGTTATATTTACACATATCATACAAGTAATTTCACACCTTTTAGGGAAACAAAATATTACATCTTATCTTTTTGTACATGTACGGATGCGAATATATAATTTCTTAGTTATCTTCGATTAGGTTTATAGGCATTAATCAAACTAATATTTTTAGCTTTTTGCTCAGTTTGATTTCGTCTTACTTTAAAATCAATTGAAGTTTTTAAGGAAACTATAGATGTAATACATGTTGAATTTTAAGTCAATAGAGGATGAATGTGCTATTTTTCTTTCCCATTTAAAATTTTTGTTTTATAACTCGTGTTAATTAAGTATTCGTATTCTTTACTTTTGGCCACGATTACGACCACCCTTATCACAATCGAGGTATGAAAGGAACGTTAAAATAAAAATAAAATAACGCGTTTAAAGTTTAAAGTAACGATTGCATCCACCCATGGCATGGTCGGAACCTCTTAAACGGACACAAACAACTTAATAAATATATATAAAGTCACGGACGAGACCACCCTTATCACGGGCGTGACTAGCAAATAGAATAACGAAAACCTAAGTTCATATTAATTCATGTTTATATAAATAGTAGTTTAGGTTTGGGAAAGGAAATTTTGTGCTTTGAAATGCCTTGAGACGAAAGAATAAAAAACAAGCGTGCTTACACCCGTCCTAAATGCTTCAATATAAAAATTGCAATACAAGACGGATGATATATCACTTTTATACTAGCTAGTTTAATGTTTTGCCTATAAATTTACCTTGTAAGATTTATCTTTCGGTTTAACTAATTTAAAAAGGATATGTTGAAATATGTTCTATTTTTATAAAAGATTGATTGAAGGATAGATTCACTGAAATTTTGCTCGGGGCTAGCAAAAGCTTAAGGGGTAAATTTCATCAATGGTGTACAACCTTTGGTTCATTTCATACTTTGGTGTACAACCTTCAATTTGTCTCAGTAATATGCACGACCTTATAGGTGACCTCCCACTTTGGTGTATAGCAGATCAAAATGACCGGTCAACGCTTGGTCAACGTGCCACCTCAACATTTTTCACCTACCTATTAAAAAAAGTGGGACCCACCTCTTATACAATTACTAAAAATACCCTTATCCTTTATGTAATTACAAAAATAGCCTCATCCCCTTCCTTGCAACCCCTCTCTCTATCTTTCCCTTTCTCTCTCTAAACAACTTTCAATCTCTCTCTAACTTAACAACCCAGACACCAACTCTACACAACATCACATCCTAAATAGTGTTTATTTTTGGCAATAATACTTGAGTAATTTGTGTTTTTACTAGCTGGGACAGCATCTGATGCTTTAATTGCTAGCTGGGCGCCATTTGATGTATGTTTCCTGATAATTTCTGTAAACCAGTTCCAGTTCAAGGTCAGATCCCAAAGGAGCTAGCAGACCCTCCTTCTAGGGGTAGGCGAACCCATTGAACCATTCATTCTGTGTTTTACTCTATTGTATCCGGTTGGATTTATAAATAAGCCGAGCTTAAACACGGCGAAACTAAGCTCGAAAGCTCATGAACTGGCTTAGTATATGGTAATGAACCGGCTCGTAAATAAGATTGGTTTCGATATTTTTTAATAATAATATTTTTATAAAGAGGAAAATAAAACAATGTAGTTTTATGTAAATTTTAGTTTTGTAGGTTCCAAAACTATATGGTTTTGTATTAAAAAGTTACGAGTTTCTCGCGATCAAAGCTCATGAATAAACTCGTACGCAGCTCACGAATTGGATGTTGAGCTTGTCAATAATAATTGAGTAATATTTACTTATCTTTTTTTAGTGAAACAAAATTATCATTTGCCAATAATAATTTAGTAATATTTACTTATGTTTTTTTACAATTTTTAGTAATCATTCAATTGTTTCCGTCATAGAACATGTCACGTATTTAGAATTTAGGATTTATAATTTATATTTTGGAATTTAGAATTTTATTTAAATAAATAATTGAAAATATATAATTAATAAATTACACATTGTAATATTAGTATTTAAAATCTTTCTGATAATTATGAAAAATAATAGTTTGAATTTTTGCTGTTATCTAAAGAGAACGGTGAAAATCCATAACATCTTTAAAATTATTTAAAAAGTTATTTCTCCATATGTTTTTATTTATTGATTTTTATTTCTCACACGTTGAAGTTATTCCATTTATGCATAATATAAATATAAATATAAAATTAATATTAAAAACAAAATAACATAATAAAATTACAGTCTTGATCACATGCATCTTAATGAGCATGTAGAATTTGTTCATTCACCGTTAGATTAGGCTTATTAGAATTTTAAGGTGGAGATTCAAAGCATCCTGAAACTTAGATTTAATAAGCCTATATCTAACGGTGAATGAGAAAATTCATTTGCTCATTAAAGTGCATGTGAAAATTCCTCATAAAATTAAGAACTAATCCTACTAAATTTGTGATATTAATATTTTCCTAATATACAACTCATCATTTCCTATAATTTCTGCACTCAACCTAACATAAGCTTAAAAATTCATACATATTAACAAGTTCAAAATAGTAGAAAATTAGGAAGCTCGCATTTTGTTTTTTTTAATAACGAAAAATTACTATAATAAAAAATTATAATACCTGTGTTTGCCACACTTATTTATAATTTACCATCTTATCATTTTTTTTGATAGAAATGGGGACGACAGATCTTGAGCTGGGAGAATGCACCCAAGGCCCAAGAACTGTCAAACCCGTCATATATTAATAAAAGAAAAGGTGAGTGTTTGAACAAGAGAAGAGGAAGGGGAACAAATAAGAAGGGGGAAGGAGAAAAGTTTAGGAAAGGTCAAGAAAAATGCAAGTGAAAAAAAGTACAGATGTCATCATTGATAAACCTATGACAAAAATCAGGAGCTGAAGGCCACCAATTGATCACTGAGGAAGAGACTCCAAACTTTGCCAAAGCATCAGCAACGCGATTTCCTTCCCTAAAGATGTGAGTAAAAATAATGTTCATCCTAGAACAAATGTCCAGGCAGTGCAACCATTCTTGTCGAATACTCCAAGGAACATCCATGGAACGAAGACGAAGCAGTACGTACATGAAGTCTGACTCAACCCAAAGCTGATGCCAATTTTTCTCCTAAGCAAGTTCAATTGCGAATATAGCAGCTCTCAATTCAGCCATATAAGCAAAAGAAGGAGGGGTAGAAAAAGCAAAACAACCTTTGGGAAAGCCGCGATAATTACGAAATATACCGCCCGCTCCCGCCTCGCCAGGAGTGCCAAAAGCAAAGCCGTCCACATTGACTTTAATCCAACCCAGAGGAGGTTTAAGCTAATGAACTGGAATAATGTTGGGAGCCGGAGACCGTCTTGGAGAAGCCAGAAGAAGGGATAAGATATCAGCATCTCTCCTCGAAGAGCAAAAACCTTTAGAAGAGGCAAAGGACTCTCGAATCATTCGAAATAGGGTGATCTTCGAGTGTTGAATAGAAGAGGAAACCTCCTTAAAGGTTGCTTCATTCCTCCAATACTAGATTAACCAGATACAAGAGACAGCGGCAACACGCCAGATCATCGACACCTGAGAGCCAAACTGAATGCTACGAAGAGTGCTGAAGTATCGTATTAATGAAAAAGATAAATTAGTTTATTAATTTTTTTAGGTCAATTTATTATGTTGTCGGTATCGATAGATTCATTTTTTAAAATATAGTAAATATAATTAAATTTCGTTACGTTCACTTATTATACACATAACGGTTTTACTATTTTACCTTTAAAAAAATAAATATAAATATCTATAAAGGAAAAGTACAAAAATAAAACTTATGGTTACACTACCAAAATTTAGTAATGAAAAAAGTTCGCTTGCCTTAAAAACGAAAAAAAAAAGTTTTTTATTTTTTTAGCAAAGCTTAAATAATTGTTTTTGGTCCCAATGGGCGTGCCAAAAATTATTTGCGATATTTTCGAAATATCCTAATTTTCAATCTTTTATACGCGAGTGTGGGGATTAAAAATGGTAAAGATAATGCGAGCATGCTAGAGAAGCTAGTTCTCAAAGGATAAAATGGTAATTGAATAAAATAAATAAATAAAGTGCGTCTAAATGACTTGAATTATAAATGGAAAGCGATTGACTACCGTTACAAGGACTGAAAATAAAAATAACGGTCTTGGACCCCGACGTTACTTAACAGGTCGATCAGAAAACAATTCTTTAAGATAGGTACCAAAAATAAAAGCAATAAAAACGACACAAAGATATAACTTTTTTAATTTTATTTTATATTTTATTGATTTTGTAGATCTTTTTCAATATTTTTGTATTACAAATAAGTATAGAACGCGAAAATTACAACTTAAAAATAATAACTTTAAAGCTGGAAATATAAATAAGTCATAAAAATAATATGTACGGGTTAAATAAAATTAACTGATCTTGTTGGCGCCGCTGGGATGCATGAAAATGAGGTCTCGAACTTGGGAAACTCGTCTCCGGGCTGTTGCGTCGTTCGGGTAATTATGGGCGAATTTGGAGCCATTCAGAGAGTTTGGGGACTTGAACAACAATTTGCTATTTAAATTAGCCGCGGTCATGGGAGAGAAATGATGATCTTGTGAGACTTTCGGGCTCAATATCAGAGGCTGTAGAGGTCGGATCGGAGCGAAACCAATGCTGATATTTAAAGTTCGTGTGCAGAGGAAGGTCTAGAACTCGAATGTCAAGAAAAAACATCGAGTAACGTAGTCGGAATAAATGATTGAAAATGAGTCTGACAAAATAATTGTTTGATGGTTGAAAAACAAAAGCTTGATTCTGTTTCGTGGAGGGTACTTCAAGGGTGATTTTGGAGTCTGGAGGTCATTTTTTATGAAATAAAAATTAGGAATTTCGGGTCTGATATAACTAAAGAGATTAAAATTAATTTGGGATGGAATGAAAGACTAACAAACTTGGAATAAATTTTGGAAAATGGCTCTCTAGAGAAAAGTTGTTTGACGAATTTTTCAATAATGAAAAATTCAAAAGCTTGTTGATTAAGATCAATAAAAAGTTTTTAAACATGATTTAGAATAGATGTGTAAGCTAAGAATAACTCGAAAATGGGATTTTGATGATCTCGTTTTCACAAAAAAAAATGATTAGCACTTTGAGGAATATAACAATGGTTTTAAATGCTTAGGACTTTGAGGAATATAACAATGGTGAAATTTGTTCTAGATTAAGAGAGCTTGAATTAAAGATTGAATAATGATCTTGCTGAGTTAACTAAGAGATTGCAAAAAAAAAAAAAACGATTTGGGAATCGATTGAGTAAACTAAGAGCATTTGGGACTTGAAGTTTTTGAAAATTGGAAGATTTGTTGACGATTTGGGATTAAAGAACGAATTCTGAAAATTAAGAGCTTGTTTAAACTAATTAGATGCTAAAGAATGATTTTTAAGAACCCAAGGATTGAAGGAGTTGAACTCCATCTATAGACTTTTGAGCAACAAATGTCTTGTAAATGGTCCTTAAAATTCTCCTCTATCATTCTCATTATCTTCCTATCAGTTAGGAGCTAGAAAAGTGGAGTTGAGGCCATGAAACACGTTCTTGAAAGCTGTTGAAAAATGCAATCCCTATTTCCAGCACTAGTGATCTTTGAAAATTCTACCGTCTTCGTTGCAGCTTTGATTTGCTCCGTTTTTTACATCCGGGATCCATTTTCATCGTCCAAGTTGCTGGACGGATTGCTGAAAAAATGGTAAAAAATTTGCCCTTCATTTTTATTATTTTTTTCATTTTTTCTTTTATTATTTTTCATTTTCTTCTTTTTATAATAATTTTTAATATTATTTCTTATTTTTATCACATTTTTATTTTGTTGCAAAATGAATTTAACTAAAACAAATTAACTATAGAGTAAAATTATAATCTATGCTAAGAATACAAAAATTAATTTACCCCGAACACTATCATATTAGTAGTTCTAGCTTGTTGAAGAGACTTCCTAATTGCTATATATACTCTTCAACATAAACCTTAATACAATATACTATTCTTCATTGTTAGAGATTAATATAAGATCCATGATTGAGTCTTAACTATCAGTTTAAACTTTTAGTTCAATTGGTTGCATGACATGGTATGAGGCTTGAAGCACGGTGAGCATTTGCGTTTGGAAGTGTGTCCGAGATTAATATAATTTATGTGATTAGACTATACATATTTATGCGCAAAACAAATTTAAATTTCATGTTTTATAGTAGAAGAAGCATATACTATGCCCTTTCATTACAATTTTTTCCTTTAAAGCTACTAATTACACAATATATTTAACACTATTATTATTTTTACTTATAGCACAATAAAACATAAAGATAAGTAATTAGTTGAACATTGGGATATCAATAAAATAAGAATTTAGAAAGACTTGAGATCAGTATTGACACGATAATGTCCATTTCTAATAATTAATCAAATAACAAAGTAGAATATTTTTATACCATTAAAACTATTAATAAAACTCCATTTAATTAAGTTTACAAAGACAAAGTCAAACAGTAAATCTTATGTGAATGCAAACCTAGTAGAAAGACTTGGGAGATCAACATTGGCCATAATCAAACATATTTAGGATAAATTATCAATATTGCATATAACATCGGCAGTACATGGAGTCATTAATGTCATGGAACCATTTTAATTTGAGCTGATGGTTAAGGTTCAATCGTGAATTTTATATTAATATGTGACAATGAATATAAGTCCTCTTTCTATTGACGGTAGCATTTCCTTTTCAGTTTAATTTCCACGTAATCAAAATTTCTTTTTTCAGGTGAAATTACACTAAAACTTCAAGCTTATAATTAACGTTCAAAAATGGTTTTATTATAATCTCTCAAGAATAGTTTTATTATAATCTCTCACATACTTCCTTAGGTAAATATGCATTTTGGGCTTGAAGCTTGCACAATACAATTCCATCCCACTATGTGTTTAAATTCAACAAGTTATCAAAGATTGGAACCATTCACCATTTAGTTCAAAAAGCTATGATACCATATCATTGAAACCAACTTTGATAAACAGAAATCAATCTAATTGCACCTCCAAATTAACTAATGATGGTCTTGTTTAGAAATTCAACTTGTTGAGGACCCAGCAACATTATTATTATTGAAAACAAAACATAACATTTCCTTAAGGGAAAAATCACACACACATTATAAAAAAACTCATAAGAACAATAAAAAAAACTCACACACACGTTAAAAAAACAAACAATGAATCTCCCTGATCATAATATACTGATTCATTGAGAGAATTTTGGTGGCCATGGAAGCTCGGCCACCTCACTTCCTGAAGGGAAAAATCCAAACAACCATTGGATTGCGGGAGGTTGAGTTGGTTCAAACCCTAACATATTTGCATTGGAAGAACCACCACAGGAACAAGAGGAGTTTTTTCAATGTCCTCCATTTTATACTGAGTTTCATCCGGAATCAAACAATTATAATCAAATTCGTGGACTTTCAGCTTATTCATGAGAAAAGACAATTCACCTTGTTTATAAACTCCTCAATTTTATCCATCCTCTCCTTCAAGTAGCCTTCTTTGTTCATCATTTTTTTGAACCTCTTGAATTCAGGGATGCTTAGGAACTTGGCCATCATCTCCTTCACCTTGGGCCGGGACAGCCACATCAGCGGCTCAGCTTCACCTGGGCTGTAAATAGCCACAAATCCTTTTACAGCACAAAGAGTGGTTAGCTCCTCTACTTTCTTGCACAGCCCAATTCTTCTCTTCTTGAGACTAGTTTTTCTTGCTGTGTCATTAGCTATCCATATTAACTTCACCTTTTTTCTAGTCATTCTTGATATGCTCTCTTTTTTCTAATTACTTCAATTTCTTCTGTGCAGAAAAATGAAGCTGTTGTTTATATAGCAGAATGAAGAAGATGGCTCTGATAAAATATTATTCTTTCAAGGCAAAATTGGAAGTCTTGTCTGTCAATATTGTGACAATGTTATTCTTTTTGGTATGCAGTTTTTAGATTTGCTGGATTACATTCACTTTTTTTTTTACATTTTCTTTTGTTAAATAATGTTATTCTTTATTCTTTGCTAATTGATTTATTTGTGTTTTTACTATGATCATAAATGAGCCGAACCACTGATTAGGTGTTCGGCTCTATTGTATTCAGCTCAATTTATAGATGTATGGAGTTTGAGAACATTGAAATTTAGGTGGCACAGGTATAAGATTTTGAACACGCTCCTGAGTAAATTTGCTTCGATTTTTTTAATAATAATATTTTTACAAAGGAAAATATAAAACAACTTAATTTCATTTAAATTTTAATTTTATAGGGTCCAATTGTTTTAATCAAATCAATATAATAAATGAATATAATTAATCAGTCGTTCATGGAGAATCATGAAAAGAATTAACTATAGTTTCTGGCAATCAAAGCTCCTGAACAAACTCGTAAACAGTTCACGAACTGGATGTTGAGGCTAAACTTGAGCTTGTCAATTTCTGACCAGCAAAGTATGAGCAGACCAAATCACGAATCAGCTCAACTCACATCGGCTAGATTACAACCTTAGTGTTTACATTTATTTAGTGAAACAATAATGTTATCATTTGCCAATAATAATTGAGTAGTAATTGGCTTGTGTATTTTTATAATTTTTTAGTCCAAATAATGATATCCGCAATTGAGAAACTAGCGGCTATACATCTGTTAATGAATCGGTATCATTTGTTATTTTTATTTTTAATATCAATCATCTTCTAATGGGGTTGTACATATCTATTTTTTTTTTGGTTGAGTGTATTGCACAAGGAGTACAATAAAAGGTCTCGTGAGAATTAGAGAAACTTTAGTATCAACTGAGCAGTGTAACAATGACATGCGACCGAGCTGGGATTTGAGATTAGGAGGCTCCAATCCTCTAATCATTACGTATTTTTTGTCATGGAACACGTCACATATTTTAGAATTTAGGATTTATAATGTATATTTTAGAATTTAGAATTTTATTTAAATAATTAATTGACAAATGTGTAATTCATAAATTACACATGATAATATTTTATTTAAAATCTTTCTGATAATTATGAAAATTAATAGTTTGGATTTTTGGTATTATGTGAAGAGAACCAGCTATTTATCTAGGATATGTGAAAGTCTATAATATTATATTTTACATTGAAAATTTTATTTAAAAGGTTATTTTCATATGTTTTTGTTTATTGATTTTTATTTCTCACACGTTGAAGTTATTCCATTTATGCATAATATAAATATAAAATTAATATTAATATTAAAAACAAAATAAGAACTAATCCTACTAAATCTGTGGTATTAATATTTTCCTAATATATAACTCATCATTTCCTAAATTTATGCACTCAACTTAACATAAGCTAAAAAAATTCATATATATTAATATTAAAAAGTTCATAATGGTAAGAAATCAAGAACTTGGCATTTTGTTTTTTTTAATAATAAAAATTTACTATAATAAAAAATAATAATAATAAATTACAATATCTGTGTTTGTCACATTTATTTATATGGCTTAATACATTACGAGCTTTCTGAACTTGACCAAAATAATAGATTCGCTTTCTGAACTTTGCAAGTGTCTCACCAGCTCATTAAACTTGCTTATTTCATATCACATGCTCCCTAAACTTGTCCATAAAAGTATATTAGCTCCTTAAACTTTGCAAGTGTCTCACCAACTCCATAAACTTGCTTATTCTATAACAACTAAATAAAAAAACTTATTAAACTTAAATTCTAAAAATACGTCTTCATCTATTCGAGAGGTAATTTTTTTCGATTCTCCTACCTTTCAACCTATTATAAGAGTTAGTGTTGCAGGTTTGAAAGATTGAATGGATGGGGATCGAGAGTTAGTATTATGATTTTTGTACTTAGTTTTTACATAATAAGCAAGTTTGGGGAGTTGGTGAGACACTTGCAATGTTTAGGGAGCTAATCTACTTTTGTAGACAAGTTTAGGGAGCTAGTGATACGAAATAAGCAACTTTAAGGAGCTGGTGAGACACTTGCAAATTTGAAGTAGCCAATCTACTATTTTAGATAATAGCAGAGAGCTCGTTATGTATTATGCCTATTTATAATTTACCATCTTATCATATGAAGTATCATATTAATGTAAAGATAAATTAGTTTATTCATTTTTTAGGTCAATCTATTATGTTGTCGGTATCGATAGATTCATTTTTTTAAAAGATTGTTAATATAATTAAAATATTTTTTTCGTTATGTGCACGTATTATACACATACCTGTTTTACTATTTGACCTTTTAAGAAATAAATATTAATATTTATAATTATGTACATATACCATTCAAATATGATTTTTTTTTTCTATTTTCAAGAAAAAGTATTAACTGTAAATAATGTACTATATAATATGCAGTATTATATTTGAGAAAAGATAAATACGTTTTTCAAATTTATAAGATTGATTAATGATATTGTCGTTGATAGATTCACTTTTTAAGACGTCATAAATAAAATTAAAATGTTGTCGTTATATTTACACATATCATACAAGTAATTTCACACCTTTTAAGAAAAACAAATATTACATCTTATCTTTTTCTACATGTATGAATGCAAATATAATATGAAGTATTATATTAGTGAAAAGATAGATCATGAAGCATTTTAATTGTTTTTAAGAAACATTGTAAACTACTAAATTTAATTAGCAGAGTTGAGAAAGGTGAATAATGTAAAGTATGAAAATATGGATTGTTGGGATTTTGCAGACTAATATATATAGATCCAACTGAAGCGATCCACCTTTTTGGGCAATTAGGGTTTCAGACACTTAGGGTTTCTTGAGCAGTATAATGTAACCTCTTTTTCTGTAATCCGTATCTCTTTCATTATAGTGAAATATCCTAGCTTAGTAGTGCCCCCAGACGTAGTCATTCATATTGAGTGGCGAACTGGGTAAACAATTCTTGTGCGATTGCTTTTGTTTTTTGTTTATCGTAATCATATTTTATTCCTAACAATCTTATAACATTTCTTCTATTTGTCCATGTGGCATAACCTTTATATACCGTCATTCACCTTGATTTAGAGGCCTTACTCGTGACACATGTCCTTACTTCCTCTAATGGGAACCTATATCTACCTTTGTATATTTAGGTGTTATCAGATGCCTCCCCCCCCCCCCTCTCTCAATTTCCTAATTTCTTTAAGCTTCATTCAGTTGGGAGGCTCTCGAGTTGAAAATCGAGTAAAGATTGTTGATCATTCTAGTGAGGATCGGAGTAGAAACAAATAACTGAAGCCAAATCCTTAATGATGACATAGATATGATGGCATGTGTATTACTTGATCTCTTCTCTATGGTAGGTGATAAATCCATTAGTACCATAATGACTTAATTTTAGAAATGTGGAATTCTTTTTAGATGTCCGTTCCAGACACCATGGTTCTCATTAGATATGATGCCATGTATTGATTGAAAATATATTTTTTTTTATGAGGAGCACATAAATGAAGGGATTTGGGTTTACAAGTGGTGCCCTTTTAATAACTCTAATTCAATTAGTACCACAACCTCGTTATATTTTGGGTCTGACATACTTTTTCAACAAAACAAAACAAAACCATTAATTTTAAGGACAAAGCATGTAGTCTAACTAGACTAGACTAGGAAATAACAGTCATTGTCTAATAAGGAAGTACGGCCTTATCAAAATTGATCTAAATTTGAAGTTTATAACATTATGTCCAAGTTTGGATCCCATGTGATCTCCACCTAAAACTAATACTTTCTATAAACATGCAACAACACAGTGGCTTTATACTTTCTATAAACATGTATCAAATAGTACTAATATAGGTTTAATCTTTATAAAATGGTATTAATTTAGGCCTCGAGAACTGATTGAACACTACATTCCTATTACTGCTTTAGGTTCTGATTTCTCATTCCATCTACAATTGATAGAACTTAAAGGAGTATGATCAATGATATATCTTGTTCGGTTATCGAGACCTAAATTGGTACATTTTTTAAACCTTAAACCTGTATTAGTGCTATTTTATAAGTGGAACCTAAATTCATATTTCCTTAAAAACTATAAGCCTATGTTGATACCTTATCCCTAACGTTTCTTATGTTCATTTTCTGAATTTGGAAATATCAAAGTTCATGTTGATTCATATTCTTTCTTATGCAGAACCTAACCTTGTGGGCTGTCTGAAGCTTTGGGCACTTGAATTTTTATTTATATGAGTATAATAGCACCTTACAAAATAAATGTGTGAAATTTGTTGAGGTTTTTTAAACTCAATTTAAAGCCTTCAAAACAAGAATCAATTCATTTGCGAAATTTGCTCCCATTCATAGTGTCAAATCCCTCTTGCAATTTCTTTAGGCATTCCAGTTTGCCTTTTGAAGGAACAAACAAACTGATAAGTTTATCTACCATCCATACACTGTAATTCTTATCGGAGATTAATATAAAAACGGTAAATAATTTATTAATCCCCTACTTTTTACCTAACACACTAGCTTTTGTCAATATTAAGCTTTTATTTCAATTGGTTGCTTGATATGGTATCAGAACCATGATATTCCATGTTGATGCTGCTGCTCGTATTAGTGTCACATACCAAATTATTTGTGCCTCAGAGCATTTGTTAAACATCTCATAACTGCTTCTAAACCTGCTGGAACTTAGTTGTATCTTTCTAATTATTTAACTTGTGTCCTTTTATAGCACAGAAGGCGAAAAGAACTATATAGAAGACATTAACTTATGTAAATATTCCTTTTCACCCAGATCACAAGTCACGGAAATAATTATATAGAACATATTAACTTATGTTGTCATATGAAATGAAAGATGCAAGAAACTCCAACAATATTATGAAAACAAAACATAGCATTTCCTTTAGGAGGATGATTTTGAAGACAAAAACATTGAATAACAAAACAAAAACAACATGATATGAGAAAAATCCAGATAAGCCCTGATCATAATATAGCTATTCATGGAGAGAAATTTGGTGGCCATGGAAACCCGGCCAGCTCACTTCCAGAAGGGAAAAATCCAGAAAATCCTTCCTCAGTTGCACTCGAAGAAATGGTGGTAGGAAGCTGAATTGGTTCAAACCCTAACAGATTTACATTGGAAGAACTACCTCCAAAATCTGTAGAAGTAACCCCAATTCCAAAATTTGGTGGCCATGGAAGCCTGGCTACCTCACTTCCAGAAGGGAAAAATCCAGATAACCCTTCCTCAGCTGCACTCGAG
Source organism: Euphorbia lathyris (assembly GCF_963576675.1). Classification (NCBI taxonomy): domain Eukaryota; kingdom Viridiplantae; phylum Streptophyta; class Magnoliopsida; order Malpighiales; family Euphorbiaceae; genus Euphorbia; species Euphorbia lathyris. Next base: position 69,775,422 of record NC_088919.1, read on the forward strand.
GAAACGGTGGTAGGAAGCTGAATTGGTTCAAACCCTAACGGATTTAAATTGGAAGAACTACCTCCAAAATCTCTAGGAGTAACCCCAATTCCAAAATTTGGAAGCCTGGCCACCTCACTTCCAGAAGGGAAAAATCCAGATAACCCTTCCTCAGTTGCTCTCCAGGTGGTCGGAAGCTGAATTGGTTCAAACCCTAACGGATTTACATTGGAAGTACTATCTCCAAAAATTTTAGGAGTAACCCCAATTCCAAAATTTGGTGGTCGTGGAAGCCTGGCCACCTCACTTCCGGAAGGAAAAAATCCAGATAACCCTTGCTGAGTTGCGCTTGAGGAAACGACCCCATGAAGCTCAATTGGTTCAAACCCTAACCGATTTACATTGGAAGAACTACCTCCAAAATCTCTAGGAGTAACCCCAATTCCAAAATTTGGTAGCCATGGAAGCTTGGCTACCTCACTTCCAGAAGGGAAAAATCCAGATAACCCTTCCTCAGTTGCACTTGGGGAAAGGGTCGTAGGAAGTTGAATTGGTTCAAACCCTAAGGGATTTACATTGGAAGAACAACCTCCAAAATCTCCAGGAGTAAGCCGAATTCCAAAAGGGTTCGGATTAGGTGGAGTCATAATTGGAAGATCAAAATAAAAATTTCCTCCAGAGAGTCCAGGACCAAGAGCTCCCACATCACCTCCTCCGCCTCCAAAACGCGGATAAGGTGGAGGAGGAGTACGAGGTGGAGCTCCGGAACCCGAACCACTTCCTCCAGCAACATTATCACTGTTTCTCACCATATCCAAAAACCAATGATCCCACGTCATGGAATCAGTAGGGTTAGCCCTAATTACTCCACTTCCTCCTAGTTGAACACTCTCAAAGCTAGGAGGCAGCGGGGGCAGCAGCGGTGGCGGAGGCTTAAATACACCAGCTCCTTGTTGAGCCCTCTCTTCAAAGCTAGGAGGCGGAGGGGGCGGCAGAGCCAGCTCAGTCCCTGGCTGCACCACCGGAACAAGAGGAATGGTTTGTTGAATGTAACAAAATCTCTTCTTAATGTCTTCCATTCTTTCCTCAATTAACCAAGTTAAATACAGAGTTTCATCAGGCTGCAAACAGTTATAATCAAATTCTCGGAGATTCAGCTTATTCATGAGAAAAGACAATTCACCTTCTCTATTCTTCTTGGCATCCTTGTCTATAAGTTCCGCAATTTTTCTCATTCTCTCCTTCAAGAAACTTTCTTGGGTCATCATTTTTTTGCACCTCTCCAATTCAGGGATGCTTAGGTACTTGGCTAAGATCTCCTTCACCTCGGGCCGGGACGGCCAGATCATTGGCTGAGTTTCATCTGGGCTGTAACTAATCATAAATGCTTTTACACCACAAAGAGTGGTTAGCTCCTCTACTTTCTTACACGCCCCCACGCTTCTGTTCTTCAGGCAAGTTTTTCTTGCTCTGTCATTAGCTATCCACGTTAGCTTCACCTTCTTTCTTGTCATTCTTGATATGCTCTCTCTTTTCTAATTACTTCACTTTCTTCTGTGCACTGAAACCTAGCTTTGGTTATTGTTATAGTAGAATGAAGATAATGACTCTAATAAAATATTATTTTTTTAGGGAAATTCAGTTAGAAACTATCTGTCAATATTCAGAAACATTTGGCCTCTTTTTGGTATGTAAGGTTTTATCTTTCTGGATTACATTACAGATTCTTTAGTCAAACGATGTTTATTTTTGGCAATGATACTTGAGTAATTTGTGTTTTTACTAGCTGGGACAGCATCTGATGCTTTAATTGCTAGTTGGGGTGCCATTTGATGTATGTTTCCAGATAATTTCTGCAAACTAGTTCCAGTTCAAGGTCAGATCCCAAAGGACCTAGCGCACCCTCCTTCTAGGGGTAGGCGAACCCATTGAACCACTCATTCGGTGTTTTACTCTATTGTATCTGGTTCCATTTATAACTGAGCCGAGATTAAACACGGCGAAACTTAGCTCGAAAATTGGTGAACAGGCTCAGTTATAAGGTAATGAACATGTTCACTGAGCAAGTTTAGTTGGATTTTTTTTTAATAATAATATTTTTATAAAAAAATATAAAACAATGTAGTTTTATGTAAATTTTAGTTTTGTAGGTTCCAATACTATATGTTTTTGTGTTAAAAAATGTCAAATCAATATAATCAATTAACATAATTAATGAGTTGTTCGCGATCGAATCATGATAAAAAATAACGAGTTCCTCACAATGAAAGCTCATAAACAAGCTCGTAAACTGAATGTTGAGCTCAACCTTGAGCTCGTCAATTTTCTAAGGAGCTGAGCATGAGCATACCAAACTTAGCTAGGCGCGATTAATTGAGTAATCGGTTTAATTGTGATTTTTTACAATTTTTTTTAGTAAAACACTGTCATCCATAATCCATTCCATTGCCTATGAAAATTGAGTAATCGGTTTAATTGTGATTTTTTAGTGAAACAATGTTGTCCTTTGCCAATAATAATAATTGAGAAATTGGTTTACTTGTATTTTTTATAATTTTTTAGTTGAAATAATGTTATCCTTTATCAATTATAATTGAGAAATTTTATTATAATGGCTATACACCTACTCATATTAGTGTCATTTATTCATTTTTATTTTTATCACCAATCATCTTTTAACGAGGTGGTATATATTCTTTTTTTTTATGGAGTGTATTACATAATGAATATAATAAAAAGGTCTCCTGAAAATTAGAGAAATTTTAGTATACGCTGAGCAGCATAACGATGACGTGTAGAGGAGCCATGATTTCATATTATGGGATAATTTTATTCGTGTAGTGGGGTGGCCAGAGAGAAGTGAAATGAAAAAAAAAGAAAGGGTTTCGACTTCAGAACACATAGAATGTCGAAGAGAAGAGGGGGCTTAATTTCGGTGGATGCAGCAACATATTCAAAGTTTTGCTATAGAGCAGGGGGATTCGGTCCTCCAATGCTGGGCTGCCTCTATCATTGGATATACCTAGGGCTGTCAATTAGTTGGGGATTCCCCATTTCCGTTGAAGACCCACCTCGATAGGGACGGGGTGGGAATGGTTTGTATATTATCCCCACAAGGTCGGGGCGAGGATGGTTTGTATATTATCCCGGACAGCCAGGGACTGAGCAGTGACGGTTATAAGTGTCTATCCCAGTCCCCATCCCCTTCCCCGTCCCCATCCCCGAATGTCCCCAATGAGGATCCCAACGAATCCTCGACTAAATACCCGAATATAGAAACAAAACTAATATATATATATATATATATATATATATATATATATATATATATATATATATATATATATATATATATATATATTATTAATTTATTTTGGACTTGTTTTTAGTTTATGCTTTGAATCTTTGTTTGCTAGTAGTTTATTACTTTAAAAAATTATATACTACAAATTGATGTTTTACAAGAAAAAAAAAAGTAAAAAACTTAAACGGGGATGAGAATTCTCCGCACGGATGGAGACTTATCGCCAGGCGGGATGGTAGCCAAATTTTCTCCATTTGTAATTCGGGGACGGGAACGGGAATCCCCGATAGACCAGTGATCAGTGATGGTTAATGCAATCCCCGCCCGACGCCTTTTACAACCCTAGATGTACCATATCAATAATTTTTTAATGAATCACATATTTTAAAATTTAGAGTTTATTCTTTAGGTTTAGAATTTATGTTTTAGAATTTAAGGGAGTTAGAGAAGAAAAACTGCTAATTTTCATCTTCTTTCTTTGCCTTCTCCTTTTTATCAATCTTTCTATATTTTGTTGATCTACTTCGAGGAGGACGAAGGATCTTCCTTCTTCCTTTTCACACCGGGTTAGATTTCTATATTTTTATTGCTTTTTTAGTCTGTGTTCATATATTTCATCGGAACTCTCCTTATCCGTCTGATTGTATCTGCTCTCTATTATTCTTTCGTTTATGCTTTTTTCGGATTTAGCAAGAGCGGAAATGGTTTATCTTATCCGTAGATCAATAAATCTACGTGGTTGCAACAAAAAAAAAAAGACTCAGATCCAAATGTTCGGAATGGTCTAAAGAATGAAGTTTGGATTGCAGATGTCTTTCTACTGATTTGGATTACCGAGAAATATAGTGTTGTTTTGTGTTTTTTATGCCTTTTATGGGTTCTTTTTGCTCTTTGTAGTCATTTTCATCCTTTGGTGGATATTGTATTTATCTGTAATCATGTGAGGTTTTTTTCCTTATGTTTTGCTTGTTGTACTTCTCTTTTCATCTAATAATATTCAAGCAATTTTTCAAAAAAAAAAAACGAATTTATTTTTTATGATTTAAAATTTAATATAAATAATTAATTAAAAAATGTGTAATTATAGGTTAATATTTTATTGGTTACTGGTGAAAATGGTAATATCTCTCTGATAATTATCCATGCTATGAAAATAATATTTTGGATGTTTGTTCTTATAAAGTCTATAACATATTTAAAATTGAATTTTTTAAAAGGTTATTTCCAAAATGTATTTATTTGTTTTACTTTTATTTCTCAGATAATGCATTTAAGTTATTCAACACATGCGTAATATAAATATAAAATTAATATTAATAATAAAATGAAAATAATATAATATAATATAAAAAAAGAACTAATAGTACTAAACTTTTGCATTATTTCATATAATTTGTTTGCACTCATCCTAGCATGAACAAAGAATTCATACATATTAACAAATTGATAATACTAAGAAATTAGAAACTTAGCATTTTTCTTTTTAATAATAAAATTTACAATAAATATTTTAGACTAATTTCACATGTAAAAGGAAAATTTGTTCGACCAAATAAATAAACTTTGACAGGTAATCGAGGAAGAGTATAATTGCTGGAAGAAAATTCTCTTTCCTTACTACTTGTATTGATAGGTATTTATAGATTAGAGATATGAGTCTTAGTAAACAACATTAACTTTATAAATACAGATACAGAATGACTCTTGGACAATACACTGAACTAAATTAAAAGACTATTAATTATAAGTTTATTATTTCAACAAAATTATATACACTCCTATCTTACCTTTTTAACTTATTTATATATTATATACACGGGATTTCCAACTCAAGAGCCAAAAGAAGCCATATTTTATCCATATTTCTTATGAATTGCCTTATCGTCTGCTTGTTATCCTTTAAGAGTAAAGAACGGTCAAACCAGAGAGGGAAGGAGGTTACGAGAGGAGAAAGCATGGGGAGTGTTAGCTATGAACATTCAGACATATTGGCTATCAACATTCAGAGATAAGATGCTGGACTAGAGATTCTTTAGTCAAACAATGTTTATTTTTGGCAATAATACTTGAGTAATTTGTGTTTTTACTAGCTGGGACAGCATCTGATGCTTTAATTGCTAGCTGGGCGCCATTTGATGTATGTTTCCAGATAATTTCTGTAAACCAGTTCCAGTTCAGGTCAGATCCCAAAGGAGCTAGCAGACCCTCCTTCTAGGGGTAGGCGAACCCATTGAACCACTCATTCTGTGTTTTACTCTATTGTATCCGGTTCGATTTATAAATGAGACGAGCTTAAACACGGCGAAACTTAGCTCGAAAGCTCATAAACTCGCTCAGTATAAGGTAGTGAACCGGCTCGTAAATAAGCTTGGTTTCGATTTTTTTTAATAATAATATTTTTATAAAGAGGAATATAAAACAATATAGTTTTATGTAAATTTTAGTTTTGTAGGTGGAAAAATGTCAAATGAATATAATCAATTAAAATAATTAATGATTTGTTCGTGGCCAATCATTAACAAAATTTACGAGTTTCTCGCGATCAAAGCTCATGAATAAACTCGTACGCAGCTCACGCATTGGATGTTGAGCTTGTCAATAATAAGTCATTTGTTTATTTTTATTTTAATACCTATCCCCCCATGTGCTTTTAATTCCACAAATTAATGAGGATATCAGGATTCGAACCCTCTACCGTTTAGTCCTAGAAGCTCTGATACCATGTCATGAAACCGATTGAACTAAAAGCTCGAACTGATAGTTAAGGCCCAATCATATATCTTATATTTATCTTTGACAGGCATAACAATGACGTGTGGCGGAGCTGGGATTGAAATTAGGAGAAGGGGCTCCGATCCTCTAATCATTCGATTGTTTCCGTCATCGAAAATGTCACGTATTTAGAATTTAGGATTTATAATTTATATTTTGGAATTTAGAATTTTATTTAAATAAATAATTGAAAATATATAATTAATAAATTACACATGGTAATATTAGTATTTAAAATCTTTCTCATAATTATGAAAAATAATAGTTTTGATTTTTCCTGTTATCTAAAGAGAACCAACTACAGTAAAACCTCTATAAATTAATAATGTTGGGACCATAGAATTTTATTAATTTAGAGAAATATTAATTAATTGATAAATTAATAATTATTAATTTATAGAGTAATTTTAAATTTTTAAAAATAAATTTTAAATTATTAATTATTTCAAACATTACAAAATTCGTAAAGGGGGATGAATATGTCACAACGAATTTAGAGGAACCAATCATGGAAGAAGACATTCATGAACTTGAGGGAATGATTGGTTAGCTTGGTTACCGCAATTAAATGAATGTCAATCAAATATTGGATTATCCAGGTGAAAACAATGAATGCTCACAAGTCCAAAGTTCAGAAGAAATTACGCGTTATGCAAAATTCAATTAAGGATCAAGCTGAAAATGATTTGGTACCTTTAAAACCAGTCACAAGAAATGAAACAATTATAGCATCATCCACTCTTTACAATTTTTTGTTAAAATTTGACAAGGATACACCTGAACTTTTGAATGCACTGAGAATAGTTAGAGATGAAATTCAACTAGATTTAAATTTCAAAGAAAAAATAAAATACTATAGATTCATATTTTGCTAAATTATCCCAAGTATGTATAAAAAAAAAAAAAAAAGGGCGGCCCGGTCGCATTACGCGTCCCCGCTGAGCGAGGGTCCGGGGAGGGGTCCCACCACAAGGGTGTATTGGGGGCAAGCCTTCCCTTGTATGTATATCTACATATATTTCGCATATGTATTTGAGAAATTATTAATTTATAGCGGTAATAATACAATGTATTTATAAGGGGTTGTTCTAGAAAATTATTATCTTATTAATTTATTAAAATTGATCATTTTTTGAACTGGTCCAAGTCGGGACCAGAAGAAATTATTATTTTAAAGAGTTTATTAATTTATCGAGTATTAATTTATAGAGGTTTTACTGTATATATATATTTAGGGTAGGTGAAAATCCATAACATCTTTAAAATTATTTAAAAGGTTATTTCTTCATATGTTTTTAATTGAAGTTATTCCATTTATGCATAATATAAATATAAATATAAAATTAATATTAAAAACAAAATAACATAATAAAATTAAGAACTAGTCCTACTAAATTTGTGATATTAATATTTTCCTAATATACAACTCATCATTTCCTAATAATTTCTGCACTCAACCTAACATAAGCTTAAAAATTCATACATATTAACAAGTTCAAAATAGTAGGAAATTAGGAAGTTGGCATTTTTTTTTTAATAACGAAAAATTATTATAATAAAAAAATTATAATACATGTGTTTGCCATATGAATATGAAGTATCATATTAATATTAATGAAAAAGATAAATTAGTTTATTAATTTTTTTAGGTCGATTATATTATGTTGTCGATAGATTCATTTTTTAAAATATTGTAAATATAACTAAAATATTTTTCATTATGTGCCCTTATTATACACATACCGGTTTTACTATTTTACCTTTTAAAAAAATAAATATAAATATCTATTAAAGGAAAAGTACAAAAATAAACCTTATGATTACACTACCAAAATTAGTAATGAAAAAAATTCATTTGGCTTAAAAACGAAAAAAAAAATTTAAATTTTGTTAGCAAAGCTTAAATAATTGTTTTTGGTCCCAATGGGCGTGCCAAAAATTATTGGCGATATTTCCGAAATATCCCAATTTTTAACCTTGGTACGCGAGTGTGAGGATTAAAAACGGTAAAAATAATGCGGACGTGCCAGAAGCTTCTCAAAGGATAAAATGGTAATTGAATAAAATAAATAAATAAAGTGCGTCTAAATGACTTGAATTCTAAACGAAAAGCGATTGACGACCGTTACAAGGACTGAAAATAAAAATAACGATCTTGGACTAATAGGTCGGAAAACAATTCTTTAAGATATGTACCAGAAATAAAAGCAATAAAAACGACACAAATATATAACTTTTTTAATTTTATTTTATATTTTATTGATTTTGTAAATATTTTTCAATTTTTTTGTATTAAAAATAAATATAGAACGTGAAAATTACAACTTAAAAATAATAACTTTAAAGCTGGAAATATAAATAAGTCATAAAAATAATATGTACGGGGTTAAATAAAATTAACCCATCTTGTTGGCGCGGTTGAGATGTGTGAAAATGAGGTCTCGAACTTCGGAAACTTGTCTCGGGGGCTGTTGCATCCTTTGGGTAATTATGGGCGAATTTGGAGCCAAACAATCTTTTCATAGTAAAAACATTGTCTCAACTAAGCGTTCATTAGAGTTGCTACACTTGGATCTCTTCGGTCCAGTCCAGCCGCTGAGCTTGGGTGGTGAAGATTTTCCTTGTCATTGTAGATGACTTTTCCCGGTACACTTGGATCATCTTGCTGAGTAGCAAGGATGAAACCTTTTAGACGTTTTCAACTTTAGTAAGAAAACTTGAAAATGATAAAGACCTTAAGTTGGCTCACATCCGAAGTGATAATGGCGGAGAATTCAAAAACCAACAGTTTGTTGAATTCTGTGAAACCAACGACATTGACCATAATTTTTATGCTCCTAGAATGCCTCAACAGAATGGGGTTGTTGAAAAGAAAAACAGAACCTTGGTTGAAATAGCCAGGACAATGCTGAGTGAGACCCATATTAAAGAAGACTCCCTACGAACTTTGGACAGGACGAAAGCCCAACATTGGATACTTTCGTGCCTTTGGTTGTAAATGTTTTATTCTAAATACCAAAGACAGTCTTGCTAAGTTTGACTCAAAAGCTGATGAAGCTATCTTTTTAGGCTACTCAACAAACAGCAAAGCATATAGAGTTTTCAATAAACGAACTCAGGTCCTAGAAGAGTCAATACACGTTGAGTTCGATGAAACTAACCCTGCAGGAAAAGACAAGCAGCTGACTGAGGATGATCCATACTCAGCACCCGCTAAGCAATAAACAGCCGCTGAGTCACTACCTCAAGGGCTGACCAAAGGTAAAAGCGAAACTCAAATTGTTTTCACTGACCAATCTATACCTGCAGAGATTGTTGAAACACAACCAGCTCAAGACATCACTCTTCCAAAAGAGATCAGAATACCAAGAGGACACTCAGAAAGTGCCATTCTTGATGCTGCTGAAAACACCCCGATGACAAGAAATCAACTCAGGAGATACCTCAGCAACGTAGCATTCGTCTCAGTTCAGGAACCAAATAACTTCGCTGAAGCTGAGCACGATGAGTTCTGGATGAGTGCAATGGAAGAAGAACTTGATCAATTCAGAAGAAATGAAGTATGAGACTTAGTGCCAAATCCAAGAAGTTAGAAGACCATAGGAACAAGATGGGTCTTCCGCAACAAGCTGGATGAACAAGGGAACGTGGTCAGAAACAAAGCAAGACTTGTAGCTCAGGTCTACATTCAGTAAGAAGGTATTGACTACGGTGAGACCTTCGCCCCAGTGGCAAGGCTAGAGGGTATACGAATTTTATATGCATATGCAAGTTATATGAACTTTAAATTGTTTCAAATGGATGTTAAGAGTGCATTTCTTAATGGAGTTATAAACAAGGAAGTCTATGTTAATCAACCTCCAGGGTTTGAGGATCCTAAGTTCCCAAACCACGTTTATAAGCTCAAAAAGGCTCTGTATAGTCTCAAGCAAGCACCACGTGCTTGGTATGAGAGGCTGACCAGTTTCCTGCTGACTAGAAATTATGTCAGAGGTAAAGCTGATACAACCTTATTCATTAAGAGGAAGGGTAAAGATACCCTACTGGCTCAGATATATGTTGATGACATTATTTTTGGTGCCACTAACGAGTCAATGTGCAAGGAATTTAGTAAGCAAATGCGGACTGAGTTTGAAATGTCAATGATGGGAGAACTCAACTTCTTCCTTGGACTTCAAATCAAACAAGGGAAAAATGGCATCTTCATCAGTCAAACTAAGTATTCTAAGGAGATATTGAAGAAGTATGAACTTGAAAATTGCAAGTCAATATCTACCCCTATGGGCACTGACACTGTCCTCTGCGCTGATGAAAATGGTAAGTCAGTAGACAGCAGATTGTACCGAGGTATGATTGGTTCTCTACTCTACTTAATTGCTAGTAGGCCGAACATTCAGTTCTCAGTATGTTATTGTGCTAGATATCAATCTAACTATAAGGAATCTCATTACATAGCTGTAAAAAGAATCCTTAGATATTTGCAAGGCTCAGTGAATGCAGGTTTGTGGTATCCCAATACTCATGATTTCACACTCATTAGATACACTGGCGCTGACTACGGACGAGACAAGCTTGAACGAAAAAGCACCTCAGGAGGATGCCACTTCCTTGGAAGTTGCCTTGTGTCCTGGTTCAGCAAGAAGCAGGCGTTAGTAGCCCTGTCAACCACTGAAGCTGAGTACATTGCTACTGCAAGCTGTGTTGCTCAAGTCCTATGGATTAAGCAACAGTTTGAAGATTATGGCGTTCAGACTAAAATAATTGAAGTCAAATGTGACAACAAGAGTGCCATTGACCTATCAAAGGACCCAATCCAACACAGTAGGATGAAGCACGTCAGCATAAGACATAACTTCATCAGAGATCATGTACTCAAGGGAGAGATCAAGCTGACCTATGTCCCAACGGATGAGCAGCTTGTTGATATCTTCACAAAGCCACTGGCTCGTGAGGAATTCAACATACTTAGACAAGCCATTGGTATGTTTAATCCTCTTCAATAAATTCCAAGTATAATATGTGATATATGCATGTGAATGATTTATGCCAAATCAATAACTATCACATGCTGAGTAGATATACATGTTGAGTGTTTATCTTAAGCTGAGCTACTAAGCATACGAATTATTCCTTTGCATAACACTGACTACTCAGAACTTTAAACGTTTGGAATCCTTAACACTGAGTAAAGATCCGTTGCAAAATTTAATGCAAAACACGCGAATTAAATAGCCACCTAGGATGACGTAAGCGCAATGATTAGAAAACACATGCGCCGAATGTGTCATAAATGCCAGAATTTTTGTCGATTGAGTATCTCGTGGTCAAACGGCCACCTTAACGCTTCAGATCAACTCGACACCTCTATAAATAGTGGATGATTTCCCGCTTTTACCTCTTTACGCTTAGAAATCTCTGGTATTCAAATACTCTTCTCTAAAAGTTCCCAAACTTCTCAAACTTCTCTAAGAATCATGACAAAAGATTCTCAGAATGTCTCCGGTGCCGGTTACGCCGATAATCGCTCCGATGAAAACCCTCCATCTCCTGCTCAGCAGGAACATAGAGAGACTCCCACTAAGTCTCAAGAAACTAGTCAGCGTGACCACTCAAAGGTCACTACACCAAGGAGGAAAACCAAAGCTGACCAAGCTACCTCCTCGAAAGGGAATCAAAAGCAGGACAAGCCAAATAAACCCATAGAACATACCTACTCTCTAGTCTACGAGAGTGTTAGGGGATATAAGGTTGACCACTCTCGATGGTTTTCGAAGGGATTTGTGGAAGCTGAGCAACCCTTGTGTGAGTGGATCTCGAAGAATGGCTAGACCGAGCTGTTCTCAGTTCGAGAAGCTACCTATCCTGAGTTAGTGAAAGAATTCTACGTTAACCTAAGAGCTGCTGATGATAACCGGGACTACATGGTCATCAAGGTTCGAGGGAAGGATATCTTCATCAACCCTGCTTACCTTGCCTCACTACTCAAGCTGAAAAACGAAGGAGCAATACTTCGTAAATCAGGTGACCGAGATAAAACCAACTACTCCGTTGAGTTCTGTAAGCCAGCCGGTCACATAGGAGAGATATCCAGCACTTCCATGGGACAGAATCAAAAGATGGCCCATTATATCCTAACAAACTTTCTCTTCCCCAATTTCAACGCTACCAACTCAGCGTCAAACTTTGAGCAGTGCTTTATCTGGCACATGCTGACCTATAAGCCGATCAACATGCCTGTCTTTATAATCGGTGGGTTTCAAAGGAGTACTGGAACCCTTAGGTTAGGCTCCATTATCACAAGAATCCTCAAAGATCACCGAGTGAGCTTGGTTGAGGAAATCCACACCTGGGGCACAAAGATCACTGCAGCTGCACTATTTGGTCTATTCTACGATCAACCAATTGTGCCCAAGAAAGGGAAAGGGGCCGCTGTTCAGGAAACCGAGGGGATGCAGACCCAAAAAGGAAAGAAGGAAAGAAAGAGGAAAGCTGTTCAAAGCCCCTCTAGAGACGCTGTTTCTCCACCGAAAAATCTTAAGTTTGTGTCTAGAGGAACTAAGCCTCAAATTCAACAAGGTCAAGTTGGACCTAAGTCAACGGAAAACCTCAAAAGGCAAGCTGAGCCTGAGGTAGAAGAGAAAGAGGACACTGATGAGCAACCACTGAGAAAGAAGAAGAAAATCTCTTCTGGGTTGAGTCCCATCAATGCACCTCCCACTGACTTCATCATTCCTGCTGACTCACACTTTGCACGAAGTCTTGGCGTTGACATTGAGCAACCACAGGGTGAACAAGATGAAGAAGAACTGGGTGGTCAGTTTGATAATGAGGAAATAGTGGATGATGAGCAACATGAGCCATTAGATGTTGAACAACATGAAACAACCTACACTGAGCAGGTTGAAGAAGAAGAAGTTGAGCCAACAGCAAAGGAACACACTGTTCAAGGGGAAACTTCACCTACTGACTCTATTGAGTCCATTCCTGCTGACCCCTCTCCTCAAAAGACTAAGAAGTTAAGGGGACTTAAGAAGAAGGCACATCGATCCCCTATCATTGACCTTATGAGTGACTCACCTCTGCGGGATCAGATCACTGACCTATCAGATATGCAATTTAAGTTCTTCTCAAATCCCATTGAGTCTCCACCAGAGCAACAGGAAAAGCAAGCCTCTATTTCTAATCCTAAGGAACATGCCGACTCAACTGCTCCCCTAAGCCAAGATGATCCCGAGCAAGTGCTCGAAGTTCCTGCTCCTCAACATGTTGAGACAGCTAAGGAAATACCTGCTCAGGTCATTGCTGAAACACCTCAAACTCCTAAATCCAGTCAGCTTCAGCCTGACTCTGAGCAAGTGACAAATTCTGCCGATCATACTCTTCCACAAATACAAGTGCAGAATGTCATCCAGTAAGCTTCTACTGGAAATCTAAACTCAAGACCATCCGCTGATCATGCTGGCACTTCTAATATTGAGCAGAACCAAACACCTCCACAATCCGGTTCTACTCATACTCCGGCAACTGGGCCAAATAATTATAGATCCTTCTCGTATCTGAATGCCTCTGAGTCTGGTCGAAGAATTATTGACTCAGCTCAAGCTTTGCTCCATGACCTCCATCAAACAAATATCGATGCCGCTGGGTCAGTTCCTGTTGAGCCAACTCAGCTTTTATCTGTCACTCAACTTCTCACATAAATCAAACGTCTTAAGGATCTTCTGAGTGTCATGACTTTACTTCAGTCTCAACATGATTCGTATGTTTCCAATGATTCGGGATCGATTGGATCGATAAGCCCATCTGAATGTAGCTTTAGCATGCGTCTCTTGTTTATATGGCCTAAACGACAATGCCATAAGTAAGTTGAATTATCTAGCTTATGTCTTTTGGTATCAATTGCGAAAATAGAAATTTTGTCATCTAACACATAAATCCCATTTTGTGATATTCCTGAAAAATAGAAGATCGAATCTCTATAAAAATCGCAACGTTTGTCTTTTATTGAAATATGAAAACCATCGTCAACGAGACGGCTAATAGAAATAATATTTCTAGATATTCCTGGAATATCCTTAGGCTGTATCCGGTATCAAATACCAAAAGATTTTGACTGTGAAATTTCAATATAAAACATACCAGATGTTGAAGTCACGGCTTCTTCCCCTTTCGAGGAAGGCTAGGTACACCAACAGTTTCTTTTCCAATGCCCGTCTTCACCACAGAAGTGGCACTCTCCTTTGGGCTTCTTCACTTCCTTTCCCTTAGCTTTGTAGGGCACGACTTTCTTACCTTTCTTGGGATAATTAGGATTGGGATAGCTCCCTTTCCTTTTCTTTGATCCCTCAATGACAAGAGCCGGTATGGCTTTGTCTTTCTTCATATTGGGCTCAACTGACTTGAGCATTTTTGCAAGCTCTTCAAGAGAGGTTTGCAAGTCATTCATCTGATAGTTCATAATGAACTGTGAATAACTTTCTGGGAGGGATTGAAGAATTAAGTCTATACTTAATTCGTTATCCATCCCAAATCCAATACTAGAAAGTTTGGTAATGTAGCCAATCATCTTGACACAATGTGTCATGATAGATGTGCCCTCTTGCATCCTACTACGATATAGCAACTTGGATATCTCGTAGCATTCGCACCTGGTTTGTTTCCCAAACAATTCCTTTAGGTGCATGATGATGGAATAGGCATCCATTTCCTCATGTTGTCTTTGTAATTCCGGTGTCATCGATGCAAGTATGATGCATCCGGCATGATCATCATCAGCCTTATGCTTCTGGTAAGCATCAATTTCCTCAATGGGAGCATCATCAGCAGGGAGAGGGGGTATCGATGTATCAAGTACATACCCTATTTTATTGAACTTCAAAACAATTTTGAGGTTACGAAACCAGTCGGTGAAGTTTGAACCATTCAATTTGTTATCGGTAAGAATGTTTTGCAGATTGGTTTTAGTCATGATTATAAGAGTGGGTTTAATTAAACCTTGAGATGTGAGAAAGAGTAAACGTATGTTATTCATTTGCTTAAAGTATATCAATCTAAAATTATAGGCCTTTTAGTTTATTTTAGATTGCTCCCACTATTTTGCCAAATTAATAGCCCTCCATATTAATTCGAAGAATTTCACAAATCCTTTAGTGAGCTAGGATCCTAACTCCTGAGATTTCGCCTTGAGTTTACTCAACAAGCTAGTCTCATTCATTAGGTAGATTCATGTAATCAATCACATCTTTAATGTGATTCATAGGTTATTGGGTTACTAACCACATTAGTAACTAATATGCTATTCATATTAATCTCAACCGTCTTGCCCATTAGTTTATGACAACATGAGTTTACTCATCCAATTATCACAATCTAATTTAAGTATTACCCCATATTCATGAAAAATGATTTTCGATAATTCGGGTGTTACCGAAAGGACCCCGAGCTTGAGTTTACTCAACAACCCAAAGGCCGTCAGCACTGCCGGGTGAATTATAATATTAGGGAGGGGCAACCGATTTTAATAACTTGTTTATTTACTTAACTTTTTAATGAGGGATTTTATTTTAGGTCTCGTAATCTAACTTAGTCTTGATTTGCTTTAGCATACATCAGACACATACATTCACATACATTGGCGTTATGGACATATCATCTAAATTATTCCGTCGAGCCAGAGACGGAATAAAAGGGCAAACCTAAGGAAATACTAACTATTACATATTTCTCTTTAGGTCATCCGTCTTCTCCATGGCGCCTTGAAATTACATATTAATTTCTATACTACTAAAGAAAACTTCAATTGAATTGAAGGGAATCAGATGAGAGGAGAAATTACAATAGATAGTAGAAAGGCAGGACTCGCAGGCCCTATTTCAAAAATACCAAAAGACTAAAGAGGGTCCAAATATGTCCATAACTCCAAACATGCATAGACTCAATTAAATAAATTTAATTGGTTGATTACATAACTATCTTATGTAATATTTATGTTAATCACATTAACATATCAAATTAACTTTCATTCAATTTTACTTCTAATAGTTTCGTATCTTTTATATTAATCTTTAGATTAATATAACTATACAAAACTTTAATTATGCACGTCCCAATTATTTTGATTTTAATTCATTTAACATTTTGATTTACAAATTGGTAAAACAAACTTTTAAACAAATTTTCATTCGATAATCAAAACAGAAAACTATCAATTTCTGAAACATATATATTTAAATATAAAAACGATTTTAAATATATATATATCAGTTCTAAAACGGTTTTAAAACGATTTTCAGAAAATAGGAAAAACTACTATAGATTTCCGTTTTATCTTTAAAATTAATAAAACTGATTTTATCAATCTAACTATAAAACTAATAGATTTCGTTATAATGATTATCAACCAAAATAATTAGGAACATACGCATAATCTATTTTAATTAAAACTTATTTATCTTTAGAATCAATTAATGAAAACAATTTGTTAATTAATCCTAACTATAAATATTTATTCAATCCTATTGAAAAACTTCTAAATTTTCATATATGAAATAACGGATTTAACGATGGCTCTGATACCACTGTTGGAAATTAGGCTAAGGTATAGCAGCGGAAATATAAAAATTTTAACCTATTTCGATAAACCACAAGATCCGTTAACCGTTATTTCATATAAAGAGGGATAAGAAGAAATGCCTTTTAGAAGTTATATCTACCGTTGCAAACGAAGTGCCCACAACTTCAAAAGAGATAGAAACTGTCTACCAATCTGCCACTATCCAAAACAGACCTTCCAGACCTCCGAACGACAATCCCTTCGGTGGAAACTTGGAAGAATATGTCTATAAGCTCTTATCCAAAAATCGCGACGATCCGACGGTTCAATCTCCGGGAATCCGCGAAATCATGAACTGACCTGATGTAGGAGTAGTAAAACGAATTTCTACCTTTTGTATGTTTTTCTTCTTTGAGTTCCCAAACACGAAATAAAACACGGGAAGATTAATTTGGAATCAACCGTTGAATAGCAACCAAAGTAGATTGCCTCTAACTAATCAACACAAGATCAAGGATAAAAGAAATAGATGAAAATCAATTGATCAAACGAAGCCGTAGAGAAATCTCGTCCTCGAACTAGGGGTGTCGAATTTTCTCTCTCTTGGACTAGGTGAATTTCGAAAATCACAAGTAGGGTATGGCTTGCTTGGATTTCGAAAATCTCAAGGGAAGGGGTATTTATAATATCTTGTATCTAATCCCTAGTTAGATAGAATTAGGTTACTGAATAGGAATTCCATTCGGAATATCATTCCTAATTATTATCTCACTATATATCTAATATATTAAGGATAATAATAATAACCTTATTGGATAATAATAGGAGTATATTAATCTAATTAAAACTCCTAACTTAATTTTCTCTTAATTAATTTAATTCATATTCCTAATCTAATTAGGATTAACAAAATCAAATTAATTATTCATGTATATCACTACATGAATTTCGACCCCCTTATGTCCATGGGCCTTATTGGGCTCAATTGGGCTTCTATCAATTAATTAACATCTATCTCTCTTTTAGGTTCCAAGTCTTATGTATGATCCATTAGGTTCTTATTGCTTCTAGCCGTATGCAACGTTATTAAATTAATTTTCAAAGAATTATATTTAATCTTTGCATAACGGAATGATGTACAGAGTATGTGATTAGCAAGTCCGTAATCATTCCCCAGAGCTATAAGAAGACAGGTTGATTCTGTCGTTAACCTTTCCGTATTAGTTACAGTATAATTCGATCATTTATCAACTACATCCTTGAACTGAATCTTATGACTATGGGTGATGTCAAGTCACATATAGCGAGACGTTCGTTTTACTTGTACAGGCCGAGTCAACTCAAAAAGATAGGTTAAGTGAAATCTGTATTTCTTACTCTTAAGCTATCACCTTGCAAGGATTTAGAGTCGAGTCTTCCACAAGCGATCCATGGATGTATCTCCCATTTATCGGGAGTGATAAATGCTCAATCCAATATATAACGACTCCGCAATTACTTCCTGTGATACCCAACATCTACTGTTCACATCCCAGAGTCATCTCTGTTAAGGATCGTGTTACACCAGAGTCAAAGCATCACATTCCGTAACCCAGAATACCAATTAATATTCCTTTGAGTCTGAGGATTAGTTATACCTATTAATACCAATGAGATGAACAGGTGACAAGGATGAATCTACCCATCCTGTTATCTCAAATCGGATCCCCAATCCTAATGAACAACGTTTCATCGGATCTATGTAACTGTCCAGATATCTGTATATATGAAGCTTGTGAGATCAGCTTTCTGTCGGACAGAAGACATTGTTACATACAAGTCTCAACAGTGATATGTCAATCCCAAGCATATCACTTGACTTGGGGTGGTTTTAAGTTTATCAGTTTACTATAAAGTTTTGTCTCACTTCATGCTTGTATGAACACTTTATAATCACTTTAAATAAACTTACGGATTTCCTTTTATTAGACTTTATTTAGTGCTTAAAAGGGATTGCCTTTATATAGTTATAAAACATATATCTCATTAAACAAATGATATAAAGAACAATTCATTTACATTAAGTTTGTATCCTAGAACAATTGTCTATAGGAGACTAAACCCCAACATGGTTTACCTTATACTTGCCAGAAGAAGGTGGTTCAGTTATTGGGTTGGAGCAAACCCGGGGAAGGGACTGTGAAATTGAATACTGATGGCTCCTGTCATTCGGATGGAAGGATCGTGGTAGGTGGAGTCTTGAGAAACGCAGGAGGTGCTTGGGTGTCTGGCTTTGCTCAGAACCTAGGAGTGGGTTCTTCCTTCACTGCTGAGCTCTGGGGAATATTCTCTAGGCTTAGGCTCGCTGAGAACCTGGGGTTAAAAAGGTTGATTGTGGAATCCGACAACCTTGAAGCTGTGAAGATTATCTCTGATAATAAGTCCTCATGTTTAGGCAGCCAAAATTTACTTAAAGGGATCTAAAGGCTTTGTTCTTCCTTTGATTCCATCAGTTTTGGGCATGTGTTCAGAGAGCATAACGGGGTTGTCGACCGCCTTGCTGCTGAGGGCCAGGAGAGGATGCTTGGGGTCTCTACCTTCTCGTCGCCTTCGGACTTCTTTTATTCTTTACTTTTTGCTGATCAAGTGGGGGTTAGCTTTCCTAGGCTAATCCCGGGTTAATTCTTCTGGTTTTTGTTTTTCTTCTTTCTTTGCCTACAAAAAAAATAAGCAAGTTTGGGGAGTCGGTGAGACACTTGCAAAGTTTAGGGAGCTAATCTACTTTTGTGGACAAGTTTAGGGAGCTAGTGATACGAAATAAGCAAGTATAAGGAGTTGGTGAGACACTTGCAAATTTGAGAGAGCCAATCTACTATTTTAGACAAATTCAGAGAGCTCGTTATGTATTAGGCCTATTTATAATTTACCATCTTATCATATGAAGTATCATATTAATAAAAAGATAAATTAGTTTATTCATTTTTTAGGTCAATCTATTATGTTGTCGGTATCGATAGATTCATTTTTTTAAAAGATTGTTAATATAATTAAAATATTTTTTTCGTTATGTGAACATATTATACATATACCTGTTTTACTATTTAACCTTTTAAGAAAATAAATATTAATATTTATAATTATGTACATATACCATTCAAATATGATTTTTTTTTCTATTTTCAAGAAAAAGTATTAACAATAAATAATGTACTATATAATATGCAGTATTATATTAGAGAAAAGATAAATACGTTTTTCAATTTTATAAGATTGATTAATGATATTGTCGTTGATAGATTCACTTTTTATGACGTCATAAACAAAATTAAAATGTTGTCGTTATATTTACACATATTATACAAGTAATTGCACACCTTTTAAGAAAAACAAATATTACATCTTATCTTTTTGTACATGTATGAACGCAAATATAATATGAAGTATTATATTAGTGAAAAGATAGATCATGAAGTATTTTAATTATTTTTAAGAAACATTGTAAACTACTAAATTTAATTAGCAGAGTTGAGAAAGGTGAATAATGTAAAGTATGAAAATATGGATTGTTGGGCTTTTGCAAACTAATATATATAGGCCCAACTGCAGTGATCCGACTTTTTGGGCCATTAGGGTTTTGAAAGGTTAGGGTTTCTTGAGCAGTATAAATGTAACCTTTTACTTTGTAATCCGTATCTCTTTCATTATAGTGAAATATCCTGGCTTGCTAGTGCCCGCAGATGCTTTTGTTTTTCATTTATCATAATCGTATTTTATTCCTAACAATCTTATAACATTTCTTCTATTTGTCAATATGGCGTAACCTTTATATACTCTCATTCACCTTGATTTAGAGGCCTTACTAGTGACACATGTCCTTACTTCCTCTAATGGGAACGTATATCTACCTTTGTATATTTGGGTGTTATCAGATGCCTACCCCCGTCCCCTTTCAATTTCCTAATTTCCTTAAGGCTTCATTCAGTTGGGAGGCTCTGGAGTTGAAAATCGAGTAAAGATTGTTGATCATTCTAGTGAGGATGGTAGTAGAAACAAATAACTGAAGCCAAATCCTTAATGATGATATAGATATGAGGGCATGTGTATTACTTGATCTTTTCTCTATGGTAGGTGATAAGTCCATTAGTACCATAATGACTTAATTTTAGAAATGTGGAATTCTTTTTAGATGTCTCTTCCACACACCATTGTTCTCATTAGATATGATGCCATGTAATGATTGAAAGGAATTTTTTTTTTATGAGGAGCACATAAATAAAGGGATTTGGGTTTACAAGTGGTGCCCTTTTAATAACTCTAATTCAATTAGTACCACAACCTCGTTATATTTTGGGTCGACATACTTTTTCAACAAAACAAAGACAAAGAGAAACCAAAACCATTAATTTTAAGAACAGAGCATGTAGTCTAACTAGACTAGACTAGGAAATATCAGTCATTGTCTAATAAGTAAGTACGGCCTTATCAAAATTGATCTAAATTTGAAGTTTATAATATTATGTCCAAGTTTGGATCCCATGTGATCTCCACCTAAAACTAATACTTTCTATAAACATGTAACAACACAGTGGATTTATAACATTTAGAGAGGTATCAAAATAGATCTATGATTTTTAAGAAAGTATCAATTTAGGTTCCACGTATCAAATAGTACTAATATAGGATTAATGTTTAAAAAATGGTATTAATTTAGGCCTCGGATTGAACACTACTGCTTTAAGTTCTGATTTCTCATTCCATCTACAATTGATAGAACTTAAAGGAGTAAGATCAATGATGTATCTTGTTCTGTTATCGAGACCTAAATTGGTACATTTTTTAAACCTTAAACCTGTATTAGTGCTATTTTATAAGTGGAACCTAAATTGATATTTTCCTAAAAACCAAACGCCTATTTTGATACCTTATGTTCATTTTCCGAATTCGGAAATATCAAAGTTCAGTTTGATTCATATTCTTTGTAATGGAGAACCTAACCTTGTGGGCTGTCTGAAGCTTCGGGCACCTGAATTTTTATTTATATGAGTATAATAGCACTAGTTAATTGTACATTTAGTTTTATCTTCTTCCAACTGTGACATTTTTCCTTACAAAATAAATGTGTGAAATTCGTTGAGGTCTTTTAAACTCAATTTAAAGCCTTCAAAACAAGAATCAATTCATTTTCCTTACAAAATAAATGTGTGAAATTCCTTTAGATGTGTTTTCTTCTTTAGGTATATCTTTGAACATGTGTCCAAATCCCTCTTGCAATTTCTTTAGGCATTCCAGTTTGCCTTTTGAAGAAACAAACAACCTGATAAGTTTATCTACCATCCATACACTGTAATTCTTATCCGAGATTAACATAAAAAGGGTAAATAATTTATTAATCTCCTACTTTTTACCTAACACACTAGCTTTTGCCAATATTAAACTTTTATTTCAATTGGTTGCTTGATATGGTATTAGAACCATGGTACTCCATGTTGATGCTGCTGCTTGTATTAGTGTCACATACCAAATTATTTGTGTCTGAGAGGATGTTGTTTAATTGGAAAACTATACATCTGAGACAATCCTCTCCTTTAAAATACCTTTTGAGTTGAGTTATGCTTTGTTTACCCTTCTCAGCTACCTTTTTCTCATAACTGCTTCTAAACTTGCTGGAACTTAGTTGTATCTTTCTAATTATTTAACTAATGTAAATATTCCTTTTCACCCAGATCACAAGTCACCGAAATAACTATATAGAACACATTAATTTATGTTGTCATATGAAATAAAAGAAGCAAAACTCCAACAATATTATGAAAACAAAACATAGCATTTCCTTTAGGAGGATGATTTTGAAGACAAAAACATTGAATAAAAAAACAAAAACAACATGATATGAGAAAAATCCATGAAATCCCTAATCATAATATAGCTATTCATGGAGAGAAATTTGGTGGCCATGAAAGCCCGGCCAGCTCACTTCCAGAAGGGAAAAATCCAGAAAATCCTTCCTCAGTTGCACTAGAAGAAACCGTGGTAGGAAGCTGAATTTGTTCAAACCCTAACGGATTTACATTGGAAGAACTACCTCCAAAAAAGTAACCCCAATTCCAAAATTTGGTGGCCATGGAAGCCTGGCTACGGCACTTCCAGAAGGGAAAAATCCAGATAGCCCTTCCTCAGCTGCACTCGAGGAAACGGTAGTAGGAAGCTGAATTGGTTCAAACCCTAACAGATTTACATTGGAAGAACTACCTCCAAAATCTCTAGGAGTAACCTCAATTCCAAAATTTGGAAGCCGGGCCACCTCACTTCCAGAAGGGAAAAATCTAAATAACCCTTGCTCAGTTGCTCTTGAGGAAATGGTCGTCGGAAGCTGAATTGGTTCAAACCCTAACGGATTTGCATTGGAAGAACTACCTCCAAAATCTCTAGGAGTAACCCCAATTCCAAAATTTGGTGGCCATGGAAGCCTGACCACCTCATTTCCAGAAGGGAAAAATCCAGATAAGTTTTCCTCAGATGGGCTGGAGGAAATGGTCCCAGGAAGCTAAATTGGTTCCAACCCTAACAGATTTACATTAGAAGAACTACCTCCAAAATCTCCAGGAGTAACCCCAATTCCAAAATTTGGTGGCCATGGAAGCCGGGCCACCTCACTTCCAGAATGAAAAAATCCTGATAACCCTTCCTTAGTTGTGCTCGAGGAAACCGTTCCAGGAAGCTGAATTGGTTCAAACCCTAACGGATTTACATTGGAAGAACTACCTCCATAATCTCTAGAGGTAACCCCAATCCCAAAATTTGGTGGCCGTGGAGGCATGACCACCTCACTTCCAGAAGGGCAAAATCCAGATAACGCTTCCTCAGCTGCACTGGAGGAAACAGCCCCAGAAAGCTGAATTGGTTTAAACCCTAATGGATTTACATTAGAAGAACTACCTCCAAAATCTCTAGGAGTAACCCCAATTCCAAAATTCTGTACCCATGGAAGCCTGCCACCTCACTTCCAGAAGGGAAAATCCAAATAACCCTTCCTTAGTTGCACTTGGAGAAAGGGTCGTAGGAAGCTGAATTGGTTCAAACCCTAACGGATTTACAATTGAAGAACTACCTCCAATATCTCTAGGAGTAATCCCAATTCCAAAAGGGTTCGGATTAGGTGGAGTCATAATTGAAAGATCAAAATAAAGATTTCCTCTAGAGAGTCCAGGACCAAGAGCTCCCACATCACCTCCTCCGCCTCCAAAATGCAGCGGAGGTGGAGGAGGAGTACGAGGAGCGCCCCAGAACCCGAGCCACTTCCTCCAGCAACATTATCAGTCCCTGGCTGCACCACCGGAACAAGAGGAATGGTTTGTTGAACGTAACAAAATCTCTTCATAATGTCTTCCATTCTTTCCTCAATTAGCTATAAATTTTGTACTATATAATATACACTATTATATTAGTGAAAAGATAAATCGGGTTTTCAATTTTATAAGATTGATTAATGATATTATCGTTGATAAATTCACTACAGTAACAGATTCACTTTTTAAGAGATCATAAATAAAATTAAAATGTTGCCATTATATTTATACATATCATATAAGTAATTTCACACCTTTTAAGAAAACAAATGTTACATTTTATCTTTTTGTACATGTATCGACACGAATATAATTTTTTAGTTATTTTAAAGAAATATTATAAACTAAAATTATATTAGTGAAAAGTGATTAGTATATCAATTTCGTACGTGATGTGAGTAAATTTATGCAAAATCTTCTTACTTTAACTAAAGCTCCTTTTATACATAATATGAGACAAACAAACCGGAAATTAAAGGTGGGTCAGGGAACATCAATCCTACTACTAAATTTAATTAGTAGAGTAAGGAGAGGTGAATAATGTAAAGAAATTAGGGATTTTGTGCAACCATTGTTTCTTATTAGATATGATGCAATGCATCGATTAAAAGGTTTTTTTACGAGGAGCACATAAATGAACAAATTTGGGTTTTCGAGTGGTGCCCTTTTAGTGGCTCCTGTTAAATACATTGTTTTACTTTCCTACACATGCCTCAATTTTCTAAATTCTTTAAAGCTTCATTTAGTTGGAGGCTCCGGAGTTGAAAATCGAGAAAAGATGGTTGATCATTCTAGTGCGTATCAGAGTAGAAATAAATAACTGAAGCCAAATCCCTTAATGATGACAAAGACATGATGGCATATGTAGAACTTGATCTCTTCTCTATAGGGTGTGTGCAAGCAAGCATTGGGTATCACATAAAGTAATTGCAGGGAAGTTAATATTAGATTGAACATTCGTTACTCTTAATAGATAGGAGATATATCCATGGTCTCTTGTGGAGAATTAACTAGAAATCCTCGCAAGGTGATAAGATTAAGAGTTAAGTGGCTATCCATTTAGAGTTCATTCTACATGGACAATAAAACAGAGTCGTCTCATTATATGTAATTTGACATATTCCATAGTTACTGATTCGTCTAAGGATATATATAGCTGATGAAGGATTGAATTATATTGGACCTAATACGGAAAGATAAACGCCAGTATCAACCTGGCTTCTTATGGCTCTAGGGAATGTTTATAGTTCTGCTAGTAACATTCTTCGAACTCATTCCGTTATATATTTTAGTTGAAATTAATGTGGTTGAATTAATTCTAATAAATATATACTGCTAGTAACGGTCAGAACCTATTGGGTCGCACATAGGACTTGAAATCGGAGGATGAAATAGTAATTGGGAGGGTGGAAAATGAGGGGACCCGAAATATATGTATAGTGGGGATTAATTAATTTAATTGATAATTATAACCAAATTATAGTTATAGTTACATTAACTTATTATGTGATAATATTAATTAGAAGATTTAATGTGATTATATCTCTAATTAAATTAATTTCCTAACATAAATAAGGGAGAATTACAAAACTAGCACCTTTTAAGGTGTTAGTTTTCTTTTCTAACTCATTTTGAAAAACTCACCAAAACTAACACATTTCATTAACAAAATTCCAACATTGCCCTCCTCTCTAACCTTATTATAACGTTGTCTTTCCCCCCCCCTCATTTTCCTCTTTTTCTCGCGCACTCGCTCTCTCTCTCTCTCTCTAAAGAACAAATCAATTTACAGACAACGATCTACAATCAATCCAACCCACAGTTTGTGCTTCAAGATTTTATACACAATCATGTAAGTTTTCATGTATTTACAATATTTGAAGCTTCGTCCTATTCATGGTTAAGACGTAGCACTTTGTTTCTCTAAAACCCAATGTATATTGTTGTTGTTGCCTTTTCATGTTATTCGTGTTCGTGCGAATCCCTAAAAATAGTGACATTGTTGTAGGAAGATGCATTTGGTTTGTAACTTCACTCTGCGATTTTTTCCCGAAATGGTCGATATACGTCAATATCTTATTAATATCGACAGAAATATCGGCGTCGATAGATGAAGAATATCGACGTATATCGACCTCGGTTAAATGAGATTTTCCATTCTAAATCATAATATTCAAACACAAAACACATAAAACATAGATGAGAACAATATTTTTATATTAAAATAAAGAAAAAAATACACAAAACATCAGAAAACGGAAAAAACACAATAAAACATAATAGACAAACACAAAACACATAAAGAAAAGAGAAACAAACACAAAACAACAAAAGTACATAAACATTAAAGACAAAAAATACTTAAACTAAACATTCAGGTACTCATGACCCAAAAGGGCGTCAGCGTAGTCCATCTTGGACTTCTCCAACTGCCTTTTGAGGCGCCTAATTGTCCTCCTGAGCTGCCTGTTTTTTTCCATAACTGACTCCAAATGGTCAGCCATGGTCTCAGCAGCGAAAGACATGGTGTTCGCCATGCCCCTCATGAATCGGACTATTTCGTCCGTGTCACCTTCATGGAAGGATTCGCCGAATGTAGCTATTAATGCTTCGAACTCAGGCAGAGGAGGAGGTGGTGGTGGTGGCGCTTCCATTTTTGGATAAACTAGAGTGTTTGAGAGTTTACTAGAATGAATATACTATGAACACACAAAGCGTCTATTTATAGGAGAAAGAACCGTATTAAACATGGGGAATCTCAACAGACAAGCCTCATATTTAATGCGTAGAGTGATATTCGAAGAAGAGTGAAAGTCAAAGTGATCATTACCTGCATTTAATGCTCTTTAACATATCATTCTAGAAAAACGTCTTTTGATCTCCCGTCGATATCCATCGATATATGATCACTATCGACATCTATATCGAGAATGCATCGTAGATATAGGTCAAATATCGACGGAGTAGTCAGTTTTATGTGTCGATATGTGCCGATAGGTGTCGATATGCATGTGTATCGACATATATCGACGTATCTTATAGTTTGAAATGTGTATACCATGATATGCTCCGGTAGCTTTCTTCGTTTAGTTACAAATAATATATAATTTACCTCTGTTTTTATGATAATGCAGAAATATGTCCACCCCGAATACTTGTCTGTGTATGCTTTCGTGGGATGGAGAATGGAAAAAAGAGGGGCCCATGGACACAATGATATACGTTGGTGGTCAATCGAAGGTGCTCCATTTTTCAACGTCAACTGATTATCAAACTTTGAGAGATAGAATTCACGATTCGTTGAACGTTGATGCAACCTGTTTTGACATACAAATGGCAATGCACACAACATACGGTCCAAATAAACTTTTTGGAAGATTGGCACACATAGTGGATGACAGTGATATTGCTGGATTCGTTGAGTTTTGTCGATGGAATAAACCCGATGTGATGCCATTATATGTTACCATGACTCCTCGAACAAGTGTTGCGGAAGTAAGGCGACCAATGGTTGCTGAATTACGGCGATCAAGTGTTGCGGAAGTAAGACGACCAATTGTTGCCGTAGTAAGACGACCAATTGTTGCTGAATTATGGCCACAAAATGTTGCTGAAGTAGAGGCAACCAGAATAAGTTCTTGTGTTCCCAACATAGCAATTGAGACTCGTGCTCCGGCAAAACATGTCATGAATCCATATACCCCATCTCCTCTTGGGCTAGACGATATTACATTGGATCACAATTTTGGGTATGATAATGTAGTGAACGGGGATGATCAAGGATATGGTAATGGATGTGATAACGATGATCATGGATATGATAACGATTACAATGGATATGACAATGATGATCACGTATATGATAACGATGATCGCCAAAGATCCATTTCGGTTGATAATGTTCAACCAAGTTTGAATGAGATTGATGATGAAGAAAGAATGAGAAGGAGAACGGATCCATTTCGATTTGTTCCACAAGTACCAGAGGAGGGAGACATTCTGATGAAAAGTACAGAATCTTTGGGGGATGGTGGTTTGAAGGCGCATGATATGTTCAAAAGCAAACGAGAACTGCAAGATGCACTTGGGAGATATTCAATTGATAATATGTTCGAATGGAAGGTGCATAGATCAACTAAGTCTTTGTTTGAGGTCAGCTCCAAGCATGTTGACACATGCAAGTGGCGGGCTAGAGGTGGAGTCATACTAGGTTCAGATATGTTCATGCTCCGGAGAATTGACAGTATGGACAGTCACACTTGTGATAGGGGTGGACAACTATTGCCGCATCATAGGCAAGCGGGGAAACGAATCGCAGGTATCATATTTAGTGAGAAGTTAGATATGGAGAATCGGGTGTACCGTCCAAGCCACATCATTTGGGAGATTGAAAAATTATTTTCAATCAACCTATCCTATATGCAAGCTTGGAGAGCAAGATGTTGGGCGGTAGATAGCATGAGTGGTTCACCTGAAGAATCGTACATGTTGTTACCTGACTATTGTGAGACACTGAAATTTGTTAATCCAGGTACGGTGACACATATTGAAACTGACGATGAAGATCATTTCAAATTTTTCTTCATGGCTATGGGTGCTTTAATCCGGGGTTTTAACGCACATATTTGCCCCGTTATATGTGTAGATGGAACACACTTAAAGGTTAAATATGGCGGAGTACTTTATGTTGCAGTTGGAAAGGATGGTAATAATCAAATTTATCCAATTGCATTCGGAATTGGTCCGAATGAATGCAATGAATCATGGGCTTATTTCTTCACCAGGTTGAAAGAATGTATTGGTGATGTTGAAGACCTAGTAATAATATCAGACAAGAATAAGAGCACTGATTATGCAGTCAATATGGTGTATCCAAATGCGGTACATGGAAGTTGTGCTCAGCATTTGAAACGGAATGTGAAGGCTAAATTTGGGGGCGGAAAAAAGTTAGACATTGCGTATTGGCAAGTTGCAAAAGCCTGGCGGACCTCTGATTTTCAGGAAAGATTCGCCAGACTTCGTAGTATATGTCCGAGGGTAGCGGACTACCTAGAGGAAGCTCAAAGAGAGAAATAGACACGTGCGTACTTTTGCGGACGTCGGTATAACATTATGACGACAAAAATATTAGAATCATTCAACGCGAGAATGGGAGATGGTAGACGTCTACCGGTCACATTGTTGGTTGAGTATATAAGGACAATCCTCCAAGCATGGTTTCATGAGAGACGCACAAAAGCAGGTTTGATACTAGTACCTTATTCCTAGTATAAGGTACTAAGAGTTCATAAATGCTAATATATGAAAAATGTTTTTGCAGGAGAACGGGAGACATATTTGTCCGTATTTTATAACAAGAAGATGCATAAACATGTCAATAAGTCAGTTCGGTGTTCATATAAGCCCATTGATGCTCACAATTTTGAAATCGACGATCGAGGTAAGGGTGGAATAGTGAATTTGCGTGCGGGAACATGCACGTGTAGGAAATGGCAATTGTCACAGTTTCCATGCAGACATGTATGTAAGATTGCATTAATGCATCGATTAGAGAATGCATATGCGTGGGTGCATCGTTACTACAAAAATGAGACTGTACGATTGTCATACATTGAGCCCATACATCCACTAGGCCACCAGTCTGAATGGAAAGTTTGTGAGACTCCTAAGAGGGTGCTTCCTCCTAAAAAGGTTGCACCTAGAGTGGGACGTCCGAGAAATCAAAACCGAATACCATCGAGGGTCGAGGAGGTAACTCCAACAAGATGCACCAGGTGCGAGAATACTGGTCATAATCGAACGAATTGTACTAGTATGTTACGAGTTCCATCGCGACTTCCACCTACAATATCGAGTGAAGCAAGCTGCTCTAAAAACTCAGCTGGAAAATAGTGTACTCTAGTATATTTTGTATTGATAATTTGTGATTGAAATTTTGTGTATTTTTTCCATGATAATTTGTGATTGAGAGTTTATGTCTTTTGAATCAGGATAATGTGATTGAGAGTTTATTTTTTCCATGATAATGTGTAATTTGTGATTGATAGTTTGGTCCCATATCGACTCTATACATCGCCTATACCAGTTTACATTAATAATTTACCAACAAACGTTTATCAACAATAACAATTTACATTAATAATTTACCAACAAACGTTTACATCTTACAAACGTTTACAATCCAAGCAAAGTAGGCCTTGTAATTAGATCATTCTCGTTGAACAATCGTTGGTTGAAGAGTTCCAAGCACACCCGCAACCGATAGAAACGTCCATCAGTCCCGGAGAAGCCATAATCCGTACATAATGGCCCTTTTTCAACATAATGCTGAGCAAAAATACATAGGAAGACACCACAATCATTGGATTTGCGCAGCTGTTGTGGGTACCCGCGAGCCCTCTCCCACTTTATCAATCGATTACCGTTATCAGGCCTCCCACTTTTATTCCAATAATCGGCCTCTTCCATTGCTCTTGTCATAATACGAAACCGGGGTTCTAGCCATTTGTCCATTGATTCCTTGGATGCATTTGACTCCAGACTATCATAGAACTCCATCCTCATTTCTTCCACGTAGAACACCCCGAGTAACCAGTGTTCTCCTTTATAGTTGATAGGTATTAGCACATGTTTAACCTCATACCAAGGGCGAGTTAGAAACTCTTCCATCCCATTGATTCGTTGTACAAACAACTTGGCTTGATCCCATTTTCCAGGTTTGTCATAATTCTTAGTCATATTTGCCATCTCCATGAATCCAAAGAAATTTGAATCGATGGCAGTCTAATCCTGACTCCGATGGACGTTTTTTCCGTTCAATAACCACAAAAATGCATTTACAAGCTAGAACACATGAAAAAATAAGTACAAACACATATTACTAAGGACCCAAATTGAATGATGCGTCGATATGGTTGATATATCGATGCATCCTAGTGAACAATATACACCAAATTATACAAAGTTAGCAGAATCTTACTTGGCTATGTATGTACTTTCCAGTTAACTCTGCATCTTCAAACCACGATACAGTCTGTCCCCATTCGGTTCCACCTAACTGCCTCAACAGATCACGAGGGGTTTTCTTCTTCCAGTCGTCATAGGCCTGTAGGAGGTGTCCTTTTATACAATCACGACCATCGTGTTGTTCCATGGGGTACTGATCATCATCATCAGCAAAATGACAATTCATCTGAGGATCAGTGAATGGTGACTGAACGTCTTTCCCAGGTTTCTTCTCTCGTTTGGGTCTCCCTTTCACTTCAATTTCCTCCTTGATGTTTCCATCCCATCCTCTCCCTCTTCTTCCTCCTCTTGCCCCTTTTCCTCCTCTTCCATCCCTTCCTCCTGCATCCCTTACTCCCCCTCTTCTTCCTCTTCCACCTCCTTTTCCTCCTCTTTTTCCTTTCACTTCCTCCTCATGTTTAACCTCGATAGTCAAATCTTCTATTTCACCTTTGTCTTCACGCGTAGGTAAAGATGATTAGACAATTTGGTTAACCAGAAGAGTAAGCTATCCATGATCTATGTCAGCATCATGGCTGTAATGGCTCTCATCCTGTTAAAACACCAAGTAGAAACACAGATTATATCATTATTCTATGTTAAAAGCACCGGATTAAACATTAAAAACAAACTTACATCAATCATTATAACAATTTCCCTCTCCTTATGCTCTTTCTTCTCCATATCCTCCTGCGCTCTTTTCTCCCTCTCCTCCTGCTCTTTCTTTTCCCTAGCATCCTGCTCTTTCTTCTCCCTATCCTCCATGTCTCCAAACCGTAACCCACTTAGGAGTCCAAACTCCCAATCCCCAAATCTTAACTCAACACCTCTAACTTTAAAGCAAAGCTCCCTGGGTTTGAGGTCTTCACATATGATCTCCCTTGTTAAAAGGGTATGATAGAGGACTCCTGCAAATACTGTATTGGTCATATCCAAATACTGCCCGAAGCAACTCTTCCTAAATAGATTTACTTGGTTTGGTGTTAAAGACTCCTTTATATGTTTTCCTGCTTCTAGGTTACACCTAACTGTGATGACGCTTTCCGTTCCAAATGTTTTTTTGTATTTATATTCAGATTTCTTCTTGGCTTTCTTCTTCGAAGGAGAGCCATGCTCATCTCTCTTCCTCTTGTCTACACAATCATGCTGAAAAATATTGTAGACATACCATCAGGGAACATACAATTAAGCTAATTATAACGTTGAGCTAGAATGAACTAGCGTATGCTTAAAATAAGAGACTTATCGACAATTAGCTCGACGATATGAATGTTCTATCGGCAATCGATCGTCGATATGAATGTTCTATCGGCAATAGATCGTCGATATGAATGTTATATCGGCAATAGATCGTCGATATGGATGTTCTATCGGCCATTCGTCTGTCTATATCTATGTACTATCTACAATTAGGTTGCCGATGAACATACACATCGACGAATTTCAACCAAACCGAATGACTTCCTAACACCAGACGAACCCAGATAAACCCTAACACCAGGAGAAGTAAACGAAACGAAACGAAATATTCCTTCTCAAACACAACAAATGTACATACAATACAAGAGAGAAACGCAAATGTAAAGTCAAGTTATTTACCCTCTTTTTCGCCATTCCTTCTGAATTCGATTCGTTGTCTGAGCTTCATGTTCTTGCCATGTCCACTCTAAGTAACAGAGATTCGCCAGATGAAATGTACAGAATCGGGCAATGAATCGCCGGAAAATTAGAGAGATGAATAGCGGGGTGTTAGGTTAGAGAGATGGATGTTCGAATGTTACAGAGCGGAAGCGGAGTGTTAAAGAGGAGGGCACGGTTGGAATTTTGTTAATGAAATGTGTTAGTTTTGGTGAGTTTCTCAAAATGAGTTAGAAAAGAAAACTAGCCCCTTAAAAGGTGCTAGTTTTGTAAATCTCCCCATAAATAAATATCTAATTAGGATTAGGATTCTAATTAAGAGTTTAATCTAATAGTTGTACTTATTTATCTAATAGTAAATGTATTCGGAATAGGATTCTAATTAAGAGTTTAATCTAATGCGATTAGGGTTAATATTTGGAAGACTATAAATAACACCATATATAGAGGCTTATGAATTTCGGCCAACACAAATTAGAAGGGAAGAAATTCTTTCGACCTCCACTCATCTAATTACTCCTTTCGTTTACTCTCTCTTTGATCTCGTGTTGATTCCTTTAGAGGCAATCAACTTAGATTATTATTCATTGGTTCATTACTAACCATTTTCTTATCTATTGTTTTCATTGTTCGTGAAACACGATTAAGAAGTTAGTGGACACTTCGTTTACAACAGTAGATAGATCATCAATAAATGTACACTTGTTTAATCCCTTGTATGAAATAACGATTAACAGATCTTGGAAAAAGGGAAATAGATAAAAATTTATATTTCCACTGTGCCTAGACTTGTCTATTTTCCTTCACCTACCATTGCTCGGTCATCCATGAAAAGCGAGTACATGGCTGTCAAATGCAACTATAAAAATCCTTTAGCTTCGATCCCTTCTTGGCAATCTAAGGTATCCTCTTCCACGTCTAGTGCAACTCTGATGTGACAACGTCAATGCAATCTATCTCACAATGAGACTAGTTTTTCATGCTCATGCAGAACACATAGAGTTGGATTACCATTTTATTCGCAAGCAAGTTCAGATCGGATTCCTTCATATTAGGTTCCTCCCAACACATAGAGTTGGATTACCATTTTATTCGCAAACCAATCCAGAGTAATGATTTTCCCCTGCTTCACGATAGGCTTATGGTTGCTCCTCGACATCAGCTTGATGGAAGGGGGTGTTTAACATAATTCTTGTAATTATCTCTAGGTTAATTATGTCGATAATCTTTACCTATTACGATTGAGATAACCACTTTTTTTATCTCTATCATATTAGTAGCTCTAGCTTGTTTAGGAGACTCCCAAAATGCTATCTATACTCTTCGTCATAAACCTTAATGCAATATACTCTTCATCATCGTAAAAGATTAATATACATCCTTGATTAGATCTTAACTATCAGCTTAAATTTTTAGTTCAATTGGTTCCATGACATAGTATCACGTTTCAAGCGCAATGGGCATTTACGTATGGAGGTGTGTCAGAGATTAATATAATTTCTATGATTGGACGTCCAAGATACGAAGATTAAATTTCCAAACAACGTTTTGGATATATTTTGTTAGGTGAATACGAAATTGTTTGTATCTCTTGATAAACTGACTTTAGAAACAACTTTTTGGATATATATTGTAATTATCGAATGATTGATATTTCAATATTTATTATATGATGGCTTTTTATGGTTAATTTGTGTTGAGATGCTTTAATTATAAAAAATGATTATTTAATTAAAGCGTTGATTATTGTAATTCATATTTAATAAGAGATTTTTTTTCGTTGTTAATAATTTTTAATCAGGGGTTTTATTAGTTTTGTAATAAGGGACTTTTTAATCATCTAAACTAGTTTTAATAAGTGTTTTTTGTGTTATTATGATTAATTTTAATAAGCGGATATCTAATTATTATAAATATTTTTTTAATAATGGTAGATTCCTATTGTTGTAAGTTTAATAATAAGCGGACTCATTACCGTTATTAAAAACAATTAGCAAGACAACGTTTAACAAAGGCTTCATAAGGGGCTTTTCCACTTATTAAAAGCTTTTACTAAGTGTATTTGGACTTTTAATAACGAATTTTCCCATTACTAGAAGCCCTTTTTCTTGTAGTGGACAACAAATTTAAATTTCATATTTTATAATTGAAGAAGCATATATTTTCATTAAAAAATTCCCTTTAGAGCTACTAATTATACAATACATTTAACACTATTATTATTTTTACTTACAGCACAATAAAACATATAGATGAATAATTAGTTCAACATTGTGATATCAATAAAACAATAAAACAAGAATTTAGAAAGACTTGGGAGATCAACATTGGCACGATACTAATACGATAATTGCCACTTCTAGTAATTAGTTAATGGGTAAGACTTTCCAAACAACAAATTAGAATATTTTTAAACCATCAACTATTAATAATACACCATTCAATTAAGTTTACAAACACAAATTCAAACATTAAATCAGATACATTCGCCATTATCAAACATATCAAACATATTCAGGAGTCTGAATACAGGTCCTTTTTCTATTCAGGGGAGCATTTCTTTTTCACTTTAACTCCCACATAATCAAAATTTCTTTTTCAGATTGAATTGCCGGTATAAAATATCGTGTAACTAATTGAACTAAAAAGCTTAAGTTTATAATTAATCTCTGAATGGTTTTATTATTATGTCTCAAGAATAGTTTTATTATAATCTCTGACACAGTCCCTCACGCCAATATCTGCCCAACACAGCTCCATCCCATCATGTGTGCAAATTCAACGAGTTGCCAAGATCCTAACTCTGGACCGTTTGGACCAAAAAGGCTTTAATACCATGTCTGATAAACTGAAATCAATCAAATTGCACCACCAAATTAACTAATGATGATCTTGTTTAGAATTCATCTCGTTAAGGAAAATATCCATAAATTACTGTGTAAAAATGCAAATTAACAAACACAATTAAAATTAATATAAATATTCATTTTCACCCAGATCAAAAGTCGTAGAAGACATTCACATATGAGATGAAAGATGCAAGAAACCCCAACAACATTACTAATATTCCTTTTTGAAGACTCACTAGAACAAACAAAAACAAGAAAAAAAAACTCACACACATTATAAAAACAAACAATGAATCTCCCTGATTATAATGTACTCATTCATGGAGAGAAATTTGGTGGCCATGGAAGCCGGGACACCTCACTTCAAGAAGGAAAAAATCCAAACAACCCTTGGGTTGCCGGAAGCTGAGTTGGTTCAAACCCTAACAGATTTGCAAGGGAAGAACTACCGACAAAATCTCCAGGAGTAACCCCAATTCCAAAAGGGTTCAGATTAAGCGGAGCCCGAATTGCAAGATCAAAATAAGGATTTCCTCGGGTTTAAGAGTGTCCAAGATCAAGAGCTCCCACTTCACCTCCTCCACCTCCAAGGAGAGGCGGCGGAGGTGGAGGAGGAGTTCGATGAGCGCCAGAACCCGAACCACTTCCTCCAGCAACATTATCACTGCTCCTCACCATATCCAAAAACCACTGATCCCACATCATGGAATCAGTAGGATTAGCCCTAGATAGACTACTTCCTCCTTCTTGATCCCTCTCTTTAGAGCTAAGAGGCGGCCACAGTGACAGCGAGAGCGGTGGCCGAACCCTAAATAATCTGACAATGTTAGTCTTTTTGGTATGTAGTTTTTATCTTTGCTGGATTATATTTAGTTTTGTTTTTACATTTTCTTTAGTCAAATAATGTTATTCTTTGCTGATGATAATTCATTAATTGATCTATTTGTGTTTTTAACAGGTTGTAAATGAGCTGAAACGCTCATTCCGTGTTCGGTTTTAATGTATTCTACTCGATTTATAAATATACCGAGGTTGAGCATGGTGAAACTTAGCAGGCTCAGTTATAAGGTCATGAACATGCTCGTGAGCCAACTTTCTTCGATTTTTTTTTAATAATAATATTTTTATAAACGGGATTATAAAACAACTTAGTTTTATGTTAATTTTAGTTTTGTGTTAAAAAATGTCAAATCAATAATCAATGAATATAATTAGTCAGTCGTTCGTGGAGAATCATGAAAAGAATTAACTAGTTTCTCGTGATCAAAGCTCCTGAACAAACTCGCAAGAAATTCACGAACTGGATGCTGAGCTTAAACTTGAGCTTGTCAATTTTCTGACCAGTTAAGCATGACCAGACCAAATCTCGAATCGACTAAGTTGGGCTTGGCTCGATTACAACCATAGTTTTTACATTTTTTAGTGAATCAATGTTATCATTGTTGAAACACATTTCCACATAATTTTGATTTGACAAAATGATTTAAGTTAATTCGTGATTAAGACAATTAAATTTAAGTGCTTTGATTTAATTGTACTAATGTATTTATTCGATGTTAAGTATAAAAATATTTAAGAACATGAATCAAATTAAGGCAGAACGAAGTCAGCATGATAAACGTAGCACGTGTTGAGTAAAGAATAACTCAGTATAAAAGAAGGAAAGTCTTCTTCAGAAGTCGAAGCTTTCAAAAGAAGCTGACCACAGAAGCTGAGTAGAAAGCATCTCAGCATGAAAGAAGAGAAGTCTTCTTCAGAACAATATCTTGCAGATCAAAGCTGACCATAGAAGCTGAGTGAAAAGCAACTCAGTATCGGAATTGGCAACAATCAAAGACAACGGCTATTAAAGTCATGGTGAATGATTTTCAGGACAGCACCAATGATCCGTTTGCTAAAAGACAAGATGCGACAGAGATCTGCGCCAATTCAAAAGCTTTGGAATTATGCATGGATACAGTTTCGAGACGCATGGGTCAACTGTTCGCTAGCTAAAAGACGAAACTTGTAAAAGAGGACAAACCTGCGAGAAGAAGACAAGCCTGGCGCCTGCCGAATTCAGACGACAGGATTGGCCTGCAAATCTGAAGCTGACCAGAACATGTCGCAAGAAAAAGCCGTTTGAATCCAACGGAAAATTCCGGATTCAAATCATTATATCTTCAGATTTCAACTATAAAAGGACAAGTACACTTCTTGGATCCTTTGCCGAAATACAAGAGAAAGAGTATACACATACAAAGCACATCAAAACAAGAAAAAGATCTTACACCAAATTTCTATCTCTGTGTAAAAGCTAGTTTGATTTTGTAATCATCTAAAGTGTTCTTTGTCTGAAAGAACAAGTTTGTATCAATTGTAAAATTGAGAGAGTGGTGCTGAGTACTCGATTTTAAGTACTCAGCGGTAGAGAAATCTAGGTGTTCGGTTATAGCACTTAGTAGGAGTTGAGTAGACGAATAGAGGACGGTACTCTTGCATATTCAGCTGCCTTGTAAACAGTTTGTGCTCTACCTTTAAAGAGCTCAGTATTGGATTGAAAAAGCCAGGAGGGATTCTGGGGACTGGACTTAGGAAGAGAGGCCGAACCAGGATAAGTCGTGCTGAGTAATTTCTAACTCTCTCTCAATATATATCTGTATGTGTTGCTTGTTATATTTACTAACTATATAAATTGTTTAAGCTGACACTGAGTAAATCAGAGTGCTGAGTTGGAAGCTGACCACAAAAGTGTCATTTCCCAACTCGCAAGTAAAACAGTTCTAGTCAGCTTCTGACTAAAACCGTCTTACGCCTCACTCGGCCGTGATGACCAAAACTGAGTTGTGAAACTCAAAGAATTATATTAAGTCAGCACAATTAAAACGAAAAAGTTACATTAGTTCCTAACTCCCCCCTTGGAACTAATTACACGGGACCAATAAGTGGTATCAAAGCCTAATAGCTCACTACTCAAAGATATAACTATCTTGAGCTGATCCCGATAAATGGCTGAGAACAACACTCGTTTCCTTCCAGGGAACCAAACAACACAGATACTCCCTGAAGGATTATCAATTAGTCGGCCTCCCCTATTCTTTGGATCTAATTATACATTTTGGAAGAATAGGATGAAGAACTTTATTCAAGCCACAAACATGAGTGCATGGTTTGCAATAGTTCAAGGCCCAATGTGCCTTATAAAACTGTTAACAATGAGAAAGTTGTTAAGAGTGAAACTGAGTGGTCAGAAGATGACCTTAAGAAATTACAAAATAACGCTTCGGCTATCAATATGCTTCACTGTGCTCTAGATGCTGCAGAGTACAATAAGATTTCAGGTTGCGAGTCAGCACATGAGATATGGAAGAAGCTGGAGGTGACCTATGAAGGCACGAGCAAGGTCAAGGAATCTAAGGTAAACCAGCACATGAGACTCTACGAGCTGTTCGAGATGAACGAAAACGAAGACATCTCGGAGATGAACTCAAGATTCACAAATATCATAAATGAGCTCAAGAGACTCGGGAAGAATTTCACCGAAGAGGAACAGGTGAAGAAAATCTTGAGAAGTCTACCCAAGAGCTGGCAAGCTAAGAAAACGGCTGTGGAGGAAGCCCAAGACTTGACCACGTATAAGTATGACGAGCTGATCGGATCTCTGCTGACTCATGAGATCTCTATGAAAAACTTCGAAGCAAAAGAAAAGTCAGAGGACAAGAAGCAGAAATCTCTTGTCATGAAAGCTGACTCAACCGAAGCTGACTCATAAGATGATGAGGAGATGGCCATGTTTACAAGAAAAATGAGGAAGCTGTTCAGAAAGAACGACAGGAACAGCAAGAGGCCATACAAAAGAAACGACATGTACAAGGCTGAGACAGCAGATATAAAAAGGACAGCTCCAAGCCTGTCACATGCTTCGAGTGCCATCAAACTGGGCACATTAAGTCAAGATGTCCCAACTTAAAAAAAGAAAAGAATGGAAGCAAAAAGGCAATGGTGGCCACATGGAGTGACAGCGATGAGTCAACATCATCTGAAGGTGATGCCACCGAGTCAGCAAACATATGCTTCATGGTCGATGATGCTCCTAACCACACTCAATCTGAGCAAGCTGACCTCTCAGAAGAATTTGAACAGGAGGAACACTCCAATTAGGTAACATCTTTACTCTTGCTTAGAAATGAAATGGTCAACGCCCTGAGTGATCTATATACACTAACTAAAAAGTGTAATAAGAAAATAAAAGCACTCAGCAGGCGATGTGATGAGATGGAAGAGGTCAAACTAAGTGACCTTCGATATCTTCTCCAAGACAACTCAACTTTGCATAACAATATGGAAATTATGCACAAGTTTGTCTCGGAAGTCCAATCAGATTCAAAGAAACTGAGAAAGGATGTCACAGCCCTACAGAACCAAATAAAAGGTTCAACTAAAAATAAATCCCACACTGAGTACTCAGGTACTGGTCAGCATAGACAGTTCACTCAGTATGACTGTTGTGGGAAAAGAGGACACACAATTAATGTGTGTTGGTATACTCAGCAGAAGGTCCAATGTGACTTCTGCGGAAAGAAAGGCCATACCAGTAAGGTATGCTGGCATGCTCAGCACAATGGTGCTGACCATACTCAACATTACCCTAAAAGGGTAACCCATTGTGACTTCTGTGGTAAAAACGGCCACACTATAAATGTATGTCGTCACAAAGCTAAAATTGATATTTTACCTGCCTATGCTAACAAACGAGGACCCAAAAGAAATTGGGTACCTAAAAATGAATAGTTCAAATTGCAGGTGAGCCTGAGATGCTCGGAGAAATCCAAGCTGTGGTATATTGACAGCGCATGCTCGAGGCATATGACTAGTGATGAAACTCAATTCATCACACTTGAACGTAAACGAGGTGGAAACGTAAGCTTTGGAGACAATAGAAAGGGTAAGATAGTAGGTTTAGGTACTATCGGAGGTAACCCCACTATTGAGTCAGTCTCCTTAGTTAAAGGTCTCAAATATAACCTATTGAGCGTAGCTCAGCTATGTGACAGCGGTAGACAGGTTATATTTGATGCTACTCAGTGTCGGATACTCGAGGGAAAAACAAATAATTTGATTTTAACTGCCCCTCGTGTTGACAATGTATATATGTTGAGTTTAGAAAAACAGTTTTCCAAAATTATATGCTTAGTATCTAAAGAGGATAACTCCTGGCTATGGCATAGGAGACTTGGTCATGTAAGCATGGACCTCATTGCCAAATTAGCTAGAAAGCAACTAGTTGAGGGATTGCCCAAATTGAAATTTGAAAAAAATCAATTATGTAATGCTTGTCAGCAAGGTAAACAAACGAAAAAAGTCTTTTCAAAGAAAAAATATTGTCTCAACCAAGAGACCATTGGAATTACTACATTTGGATCTTTTCGGACCTGTCCAGCCACTCAGCTTGGGCGGTAAGAAATTTTCCTTAGTCATTGTAGACGATTTCTCTCGGTATACTTGGATCATCTTGCTGAGTAGCAAGGATGAAACATTTGAGATGTTTGATGCGGATTCCGGAGAAACCTCACTAAGGGATAAGTGTACCCCGTCGTTATCAAGTAATAAATTTCTGGTTTAAGTCCAGGTTATCGTCCACAGGATTTATTTCTGCAAGTATCAAGCTACTCGATCTCGGATGTTATCTAGGCTTAGGGGGTTTTGAGTTTGGTTTGTTTAATTAATCTACTCCTAGGTTGAATTATGCTAATCCTAGCTAAGTTATCTAATTCTAACTAAGTTATTCTAACCCTAACTAAGTTACTCTACCCCTAATTGATCTTTTACCAAAGCAATTAACTGAATGGACATGAAGGAATACGATGATAACAATGATAGAATGTTTAAGCAATTGAATTGAAACTAAGTCGCTTGTGTCCAAGGCGATTAACCCGACCTATCCTCCTAAAGTCCCTAGTTCGTGATTCCCTTGTAAGGCCGAAACTAGCTCTAA
The DNA here is from genome assembly GCF_963576675.1 of Euphorbia lathyris. NCBI lineage: Eukaryota > Viridiplantae > Streptophyta > Magnoliopsida > Malpighiales > Euphorbiaceae > Euphorbia > Euphorbia lathyris. Next base: position 69,816,820 of record NC_088919.1, read on the forward strand.
GGCTCAGTAATTTGGGCTTAATCTTCTATAGGGTCGTCAATCCTATAGGCACTGACTAGGTCAGATTCAGCTCGCAATATGTGCCAACCTAATTTTGGGATTATCGAATGAGTTAAACCAATCAGACAAAGCGTGAGACAAAGATTAAAACATCAAAACAATTGAATGAACAAAAACTGTATTAGATATCAAAGATGAATGTATTGTCACGAAGTTACAATAAACCTAGAATTCATAGCATGTATCAGTGGCTAGACAGAATATAAAAGAAGAAAAATCCCTTTCAGGGAACCTGTCTACCAATGCAGGCGTCTTTCTAGGATTTAAGAATGGAGCTTGAGTAATCCTCGGTGAACGGAGCTTCGAAGGTATCTTCAATGGAGGTTTGAAGGATATGGAGGAGGTGGAGAGGATTTCTCAAGGTGGAAGCTAAGCTAATTACAAAAGTAAAAGATATTTAAATTACAATGGAAAAATCCTATTTATAGACGCATCTCGAGCCTCGTTTTGCCCTATTTTCGTGTCCTTATTGGTGTAGGAAGACGTGGGGCCGAACGTGGCTTCGTGGGGGCGGAATTGGTCTTTTTGACCAATTCTCGCAGGGCTGCTCGCCGAGCAGGGAAGGCTGCTCGGCGAGCAGGGCTGCTCGCGCCGAGCAGCCCCCTGCTCGGCGAGCAGGCTCCTGCTCGCCGAGCAGGCCTCTGGCGGCCTGCTCGGCGAGCAGGCCACCAGGGGCCTGCTCGGCGAGCAGAAATGGCCCGTGGGGCCCTGCTCGCCGAGCGTTTTCGCCCGAAGCGTGCTCGATTCAAGCTTGATGAGTTCCATGACCTTTTTCGTCCGAACTTACACCTGCACACGCATAAAAACTCCGGAAAACATTAGTCCAAAAGCCAAATTGATCCGTCAATCGCTCATTTTAAGCAAACCCTTCGTTTGGTGCGACTTTTGACGGACCAATTAGCTTCAAAAGATAACGGAATTCTATTATGCATGCTATTTCGGCCGTATTTGCCTAAATTGATCATAAAACGAGCCTAAACGATGAAAAGTAAATAGAACGTTTCCAATTCCCAACTAACTCATACAAAAGCATTTAAATGCGAGAATTGCTCGCTTATTAACCAAATAACTCTAAAAACCGTCCTAAAACCGTACCCAAAGATAGGGGTTTTTGACCCCTATCAAACCTCCTCGCACTTAAAACTTTACTTGTCCCCAAGTAAACTCAAAAACTAAACCCGCCATCACAAGCAAGCTAGAAAACTTCCCAGTTTGACTAGGTGCTTGACACAATTTCGAGCATCTGTAATTACATGCATTCGGAAATACAAAGTAGAGACACGATATCTAAAAGCTGCATTTCAATTATCATGGGTCATAGTTTTAAGCAAATGGACACATGTTCAATTAAACGAGTTTAAGGGGATCGCTAAGTAAGACACCTCACCATAGGTAGTTCACTCATTCACACAATTTTCGGTGGCTAAGGTGTTTACTCTTGGCTTATGTTCTTGCTTAGGATTACGTTGATTTTGCACGTTCATCCGAGTTCCTCTACTATGCTATATGACTCCGATGATATCAAAAACAGCCTCTAATTGGGGTTGTAATGTGGTTAGGGGGTTAAAGGTACAACAAAGGTTACATGTTCTAGCGCTTACACAAACAGAGTTAAAATGGCTTTAGCAAATATGAAGTGACTAAGCTTTTTATTCATCCCTTATTTTTTTTTTCTTTTGGGATGTTTTCTTGAGACGTTTTTTATTTTTAGGAACTGGGGAATGAAGTTTTGTTTTCCCTTTTTGTTCGTCTCTTTTCTTTTCTTTTCTTTTTTTTTCTGTTTTCCCTTTGTTTTTTCCTTTTTGGAATAGTGATGCTCATTCACTTCTTAGCCTTTTGGCTTGCTACTATAATGCCATAAACAAAGAAAAAGCGCTAGAAGGAAACAAAGGCTCAATTTGAGCTTTGCAAAAACTTGGGTTAGGTAACAAACTAAGTGATAGTTTGCAAAAATAAGGGTTAGAACGAAAGAAAAATTCTACAAACTACAAAAATACAAGCTCAAAGGGGCTTCCTAGAGTGGTTGAAAAAGAGAAAATAAGGTAAAGAAAAGGGTTAATTCTAATGAGGCTGATTCATCGTTTATCATCTCAAATCATTGCATGTAGGTTCAACACAGTATTAGGTGCAAAATCTGTAATCTTCCACAAGTCAAAGCATTCACACAAAAATGTCAAGAAAAAGAGATTTTTGATGTTCGCTCTTAGGCTCAAATTCAGCTCACAATTCTTTGGGTTTCAATTTTGTGTTTACTAGTTTTCCCCAAACTCAAGTTTAATATCACATGCCTTCAATTCTTAAGTTATCTACCTAAGTAATGATTTTAGCATTTCTTCAAAAGTAGGGTCTAAATGCAAACTGTAGCTCATGCTTTTATAGATACAAGAGTTGTGTCCTACGCCTAAACTAGTTGTCATGCAATTTTAGATTCGGTTCTCAGCCCTCAAAGACAAATAACGAAGTTTAGATTCGAAGGAGGTTCACGGTTTTAGGTCCTAAAACATGCAAAACATAAATAAAACCCGAAAACATTTAAACTAAACTAGACACGACGCAACAAAAATTTAAAATATATACAAATTTTTGTAAGTTTGTCTACCCCTCTTCCTCGCACTTAAATCATGCAATAAGTTCCAACATTGCATATGAAGCAATAAAACACATGTGAAAGAAGTTGGGGTGGAGAAGACAACTTACTAACCAAAGTCAAAAACAGAAATCTATAATTGAATTAAAAAGAAAAACAAACCTAGAAAAAGTTTAATCCAAACTTGGGTTGCCTCCCAAGAAGCGCTTCTTTATAGTCGGTTAGCTCGACATGGAGTTCCTTCCTAGGTGTAAGCTTCTAATCGCGTTAGGAACTCGAACTCCTTGAGAAATAACCCGTACCTACAAAACGGATTAAGAGCCTCTGATAAGTTTAATGAAAGCAGGAGGTCGAATTTAAACATATTATGAAAAAGTTTGGTTTGCTCCCTTTTGGATTCTCTTGGTAGGTCGAAGAGAATGAAAACTTCTGAGCATGAAGCAAACCTAAACTTTTCTAATTTTTGAGGAAAAGGTAGTTGAGATACACAAGTTTTGATTTGATCTTTCATCTCTATCACATGATTTAGAATTTCAGATTTTGAACCGGGGTTGCTTACCACTTCCGGTTCCTCACTTACCTCGAGTGATGCATGTGATAGTGGACTTGGTTCTACCTTTTTGTCATTCCTTAAGGAGATGGCTTGAGCTGATTCCCTTTGTGGGATTTCTATGTTTTCCTTTATGCTTGGGAGAGCATCTCGGGATTGCTTTTGAATCTCTTGGTTTATTTGAGCCAGTTGGTTGCTCAAGTCCTTGCAAACCTCCTCGTTGATTGTAAGTCGGGCTGATATTCCTTTCAAAAGGGACAGCACCTCATCTCGTGAGCTAGAGGGTTGTGGAGGAACTTGGCTTGCTTGTTCGTAAGGGAACATTCCCAATTCGTTTTCCCTGTGCTCATTAACAAACCTATTTGGAGGCCTCAACATGTTAGGGTTCCCGTAGGACAGATTTGAGTGTTGAGGTCTCCTCCAATCACTACCATAAAAGCTGTAAGAATTGGGGTTAGAATTATACCTTTGGTGATTACCCACAAAACTTACACTTTCATTGGTGTTGAGGCTCAGATTTGCCATCAAGATATCCATTTTCTCATTTAAGTCGGCCATGGAGGGATTGGGAGCCTCATTCTCCAGAGTATGAATGTATTGTCTTGATGGGATAGTAAACTTTTGAGCTTGCCACTCGACTTTTTCTTGCCAATTCATTGATCAGAGAATGCTGAGAAAAAGTGAAGTTCTAGCACAAAAGTTGATAAGTAACAGTATACAGATATGAACAAGTATAGAAAAGTATAAAGAAATCATATATCAACAAGTATAAACGATATAAACAAAGATATTCACAATGAATGCCTAAACTAACAAATCAACCTTTGGTTCGATATTGCAGAAGAAATAAATCCCCGGCAACAGCGCCAAAAACTTGATGCGGATTCCGGAGAAACCTCACTAAGGGATAAGTGTACCCCGTCGTTATCAAGTAATAAATTTCTGGTTTAAGTCCAGGTTATCGTCCACAGGATTTATTTCTGCAAGTATCAAGCTACTCGATCTCGGATGTTATCTAGGCTTAGGGGGTTTTGAGTTTGGTTTGTTTAATTAATCTACTCCTAGGTTGAATTATGCTAATCCTAGCTAAGTTATCTAATTCTAACTAAGTTATTCTAACCCTAACTAAGTTACTCTACCCCTAATTGATCTTTTACCAAAGCAATTAACTGAATGGACATGAAGGAATACGATGATAACAATGATAGAATGTTTAAGCAATTGAATTGAAACTAAGTCGCTTGTGTCCAAGGCGATTAACCCGACCTATCCTCCTAAAGTCCCTAGTTCGTGATTCCCTTGTAAGGCCGAAACTAGCTCTAAGGCTCAGTAATTTGGGCTTAATCTTCTATAGGGTCGTCAATCCTATAGGCACTGACTAGGTCAGATTCAGCTCGCAATATGTGCCAACCTAATTTTGGGATTATCGAATGAGTTAAACCAATCAGACAAAGCGTGAGACAAAGATTAAAACATCAAAACAATTGAATGAACAAAAACTGTATTAGATATCAAAGATGAATGTATTGTCACGAAGTTACAATAAACCTAGAATTCATAGCATGTATCAGTGGCTAGACAGAATATAAAAGAAGAAAAATCCCTTTCAGGGAACCTGTCTACCAATGCAGGCGTCTTTCTAGGATTTAAGGATGGAGCTTGAGTAATCCTCGGTGAACGGAGCTTCGAAGGTATCTTCAATGGAGGTTTGAAGGATATGGAGGAGGTGGAGAGGATTTCTCAAGGTGGAAGCTAAGGTAATTACAAAAGTAAAAGATATTTAAATTACAATGGAAAAATCCTATTTATAGACGCATCTCGAGCCTCGTTTTGCCCTATTTTCGTGTCCTTATTGGTGTAGGAAGACGTGGGGCCGAACGTGGCTTCGTGGGGGCGGAATTGGTCTTTTTGACCAATTCCCGCAGGGCTGCTCGCCGAGCAGGGAAGGCTACTCGGCAAGCAGGGCTGCTCGCACCGAGCAGCCCCCTGCTCGCCGAGCAGGCGCCTGGCGCCCTGCTCGGCGAGCAGGCCACCAGGGGCCTGCTCGGCGAGCAGAAATGGCCCGTGGGGCCCTGCTCGCCAAGCGTTTTCGCCCGAAGCGTGCTCGATTCAAGCTTGATGAGTTCCATGCCCTTTTTCGTCCGAACTTACACCTGCACACGCATAAAAACTCCGGAAAACATTAGTCCAAAAGCCAAATTGATCCGTCAATCGCTCATTTTAAGCAAACGCTTCGTTTGGTGCGACTTTTGACGGACCAATTAGCTTCAAAAGATAACGGAATTCTATTATGCATGCTATTTCGGCCGTATTTGCCTAAATTGATCATAAAACGAGCCTAAACGACGAAAAGTAAATAGAACGTTTCCAATTCCTAACTAACTCATACAAAAGCATTTAAATGCGAGAATTGCTCGCTTATTAACCAAATAACTCTAAAAACCGTCCTAAAACCGTACCCAAAGATAGGGGTTTTTGACCCCTATCAATGTTCACAACATTGATTAAAAAGCTTGAAAAGGACAAAGACCTAAGAGTAGCTCATGTTAGAAGTGATAATGGCGGAGAATTCAAAAACCAACAGTTTGACGAATTCTGTGAAGTCAGTGGTATTGACCATAATTTCTCTACTCCTATAACACCTCAACAAAATGGGGTTGTTGAAAGGAAGAACAGAACAATTGTCGAAATTGCTAAGACAATGCTGAGCGAAAATAGGCTTCCAAAGTATTTCTGGGGTGAATCTGTCCATACAGCATGCTATATACTCAATAGGGCTTTAGTTAGACCTATTCTTAAGAAAACCCCATATGAACTTTGGAAAGGACGGAAGCCCAATATTGGCTACTTTCGTGCCTTTGGGTGTAAATGCTTTATACTCAACACAAAAGACAACCTTGCTAAATTTGATGCTAAAGCTGACGAAGCAATCTTTCTCGGGTACTCAACTAACAGTAAAGCATATAGGGTGTATAACAAACGAACTCAAGTTGTAGAAGAGTCTGTCCATATCGAGTTCGATGAAACTGACCCCGCAGGAAAGACAACTCAGTCCGCTGAAGATGAACCAAGCTCAGCTTCCGCTGATCAAAATGGAGCCTCTGAGTCATCAGTACAAGGGCTGACCAAAGGTAAGCACGAAACCGGAATTACCTTTGCTGACCAAACTACTCATGCAGATATTGTAGAAACACCTATTCCAAACAACTCAACATTACCCAAAGAAGTCAAAATTCCAAGAGGACATTCGGAGAAGTCCATTCTTGATGCTGCTGACAACAAGCTGATGACGAGAGATCAGCTTAGAAAGTATCTCAGCAATGTTGCATTCGTCTCAGTTCATGAGCCAAAGAGTTTCGCTAATGTTGAGCACGAGGAACACTGGATCAATGCTATACAAGAGGAGCTTGATCAGTTCAAAAGAAATGAGGTATGAGATTTAGTACCAAAACCTAGGAACCAAAAGACCATAGGAACTAAGTGGGTCTTTAGGAATAAACTAGATGAGCAAGGCAACGTAGTCAGAAACAAAGCCCGACTTGTAGCCCAGGGCTATAGTCAGCAAGAGGGCATTGACTACGGTGAAACCTTTGCACCCGTAGCTAGGTTAGAGGTTATACGTATTTTATATGCTTATGCTAGTTACATGAATTCCAAACTATATCAAATGGATGTCAAGAGTGCATTTCTTAATGGCTTTATAAACGAAGAGGTATATGTTAGTCAGCCTCCAGGGTTTGAAGATCCAAAACTTCCAAACCACGTTTATAAACTCAAAAAGGCCCTATATGGCCTAAAGCAAGCTCCAAGAGTTTGGTATGAGAGGTTGACCAGTTTCCTACTGACCAGGAACTATGTCAGAGGTAAAGCTGACACAACCCAATTCATTAAGAAAAAGGGTAAAAACACCCTGCTAGCACAAATTTATATAGATGATATAATCTTTGGTGCTACTGATGAATCTATGTGCAAAGAATTTAGTAAACAGATGCAAACTGAGTTCGAGATGTCTATGATGGGCGAACTCAACTTCTTCCTTGGACTTCAAATCAAGCAAGGGAAGAATGGCATCTTTATTAGTCAGTCTAAGTACGCCAAAGAAATGTTAAAGAAGTTTGATATGGAAGAATGTAAGCCCATATGAACCCCAATGGGTACTGATATTGTCCTTTGTGCTGACGAGAAAGGTAAGTCAGTAGACAGCAAGCTATATCGAGGTATGATTGGCTCTCTACTCTATCTTACTGCTAGTAGACCTGATATTCAGTACTCAGTATGCTATTGCGCTAGATATCAAGCTGACCCAGAGAATCACACCTTATAGCTGTAAAAAGAATTTTTATATATTTGCAGAGCTCAGTTAATGCAGGTTTGTGGTATCCAAACTCAAATGACTTCACAATCATTGGATACACTGATGCTGACTATGGACGGGACAAGCTAGAGCGTAAGAGCACTTCTGGAGGATGTCACTTCCTTGGAAGCTGTCTAGTGTCTTGGTTCAGCAAGAAGCAGTCATCAGTTGCCATGTCTACAACTGAAGCTGAGTACATTGCTGCTGGAAGCTGTGTGGCCCAAGTCCTATGGATTAAGCAACAGTTTGAGGATTACGGAGTTAAAACAGAAACAATTGAAGTCAAATGCGATAACAAGAGCGCTATTGACCTATCTAAGAATCCAATCCAACATAGCAGGATGAAGCATGTCAGCATAAGGCATCACTTCATCAGAGATCATGTACTCAAAGGTGAGATCAAGCTGACCTACGTACCAACAGATGAACAGCTTGCGGATATCTTCACTAAGCCTTTGGCTCGTGAGCAATTCAGCATACTTAGGGAAGCTATTGGTATGTGTAATCCCATTCAATAAATTCTTGATCAATATTGACTGATTATATTATATGCCGTGCAGCTATTGCATGCTAAGTAACTTACTCAAACAGAGCTAATATGAATATCATAAAATCACTTTATGCTGACTAGACATACATGCTAAGTGATTACTATAGGCTGAGTTACTTTGTATGAAAATTTCTTCTACGTAAAACTGAGCACTTAGTATCTCAAACGTTTGGAATTCTAAATGCCGAGTAACATTCACTTGGACATTAAATAGCACACACGCATTAAATAGCCACCTAGGATGACGTAAGCGCAATAATTATAAAACAATGTGTCGAACGTGTCATAAATGCCATATTATTGTCGTTTGATCATCTCGAGGTAAAACGGCTACTCCAACGTTCCAAATCAACTTGACCCTCTATAAATAGTGGACGAATTCCCACTCACATCTCTTTATACTTTGAAATCTCTGGAAAATTGATTTCTATCTAAATCCCTAATCTTCAAATACTCTGAAAGAATCCCTAAAAATCATGTCGGATTCCCAAAACATCTCTGGAGCTGATTATGACGGCAATCACACTGATGAAAACCCTCCATCTCCTGCTCAGGAGGAATACGTCGAAACTCCCACCAAGCCTCAAGGACAAGGTCAGGATGACTAAACTCCGAGCAAGAACCCCCAACTTACCTCACAACCTCTGCGAAAAGGAAGAAGAAAAAGGAAAAGAAAGAACCAGAAAGAACCTATTCCCCAGTCTTCGGTAGCGTTAGGGGATGGAAAATTGATCGCTCCCGCTAGTTCTCTAAAGGGTTTGTCGAAGCTAAAAAGCCCTTCTGCGAATGGATCTCTAAGAATGGCTGGACTGGGTTGTTCTCTATCCGTGTAGCCACCTATCCTGAGTTAGTAAGGGAATTCTATGCCAACTTGCGAGCTGCTGACGATGACAGTGACTACATGGTCACTGAGGTCAAGGAGAAGAGGATCTTTGTTAACCATCCTTATCTCGTTACACTGCTAAATCTAAAGAACGAAGGAGCCGAACTCAGAACCACAAACGATTCTGGTAAAATCGACTACCCCATTGAATTTTGTAAACCGAAGGAGCACAAGGGAGAAATATATAGCCAGTACGTGTATGGGTCAAAATCAAAAGATGGCTCACTACATTCTGACCAACTTCATCTATCCCAAGATCAATGCTCAATCCTCTGCATCTAACTTCGAGCAGTGCTTCATATGGCACATGCTGACCTACCAGCCACTCAACATGCCTGTATTCCTTACCGGCGGATTTAAGCGGAGACAGGGACACTCAGGTTGGGGTCCCTTATTACAAAGATCCTTCAAGATCACCGAGTGAGCTTAGCAGAAGAAATTCAAGTTTGGGGTACGGAGATTTCTGTAGGTATTCTATTCGGCTTGGCTTATGACCAACCAATTGTACCAAGGAAAGGAAAAGGAGCGGCGGTTGAAGAAGCACAAGCTATGCCGACCAAGAAGGGAAAGAAGGTTGTGGAGCAACCTCGTACTGACCGCACCAGGCAAGATAAAAAGCGGAAAATTGACCAAGCCGCTAAAGACATCAATACTGCCCTGAAGAAAATTCGGATTGTATCTAGTTTGCAGAAGGCTGCTGCTGAGCAAGCCAAGTCAGCAGGAAAAAGGCCCGCTGAGCCTGAGGAAGTCAAAAGTGAGGAAATTCCAGAAACACCTCTGAGGAAGAAGAAGAAAGTGTAGGGTCTAACCCCGATTGATGCCCTGCCTCTTGATTGTGTAATCTCTGGAGATTCACACTTTGTGAGAAGTCAAGAGATTGATCTTGAGAAAAAACCCTCTGAACAGGAAGAAGAATTGGGAGATTTTGGAGGACAGTTTGAAGCTAAGCAAACAGCCAATGTTCATGATGAGCAAGATAAGGATGTTGCTGGGCAAACTAAGTCAGTTAATGCTGAGCCAACTGAACTACAAGCTGACAAAATAGTAAGAGTTCAAACTGTGAGAAGCCTTAATGTTGCCCTAGAGCTTAATTCATCATATGAGTCTCTTGACTCATTACTGCTGACCCCTCACCTCCAACGAGAATGGTCAATTCTGACAAGCATTTCAAACGCAAAGCTCACAAGTCCCTAGACCTATTGACCGATTCTCCACTTAGAGAACCAATTACTGACCTAACTGGACTTCAGTACGAATTCTTCTCCTCCGTCATAGAGCCAACTCCAGATCAATTCACACAAAAGCAAGCCTCTGTTACTCATACTGAGGAACAAGCCAAGACTCCTAAAAATCCAATCCCTGCCGAGCAAGAGCTCGAAGTCCAAGCTGATGGAGAGTGAGAAAAGGAAAATCCTGCTCATGGCAATGCTGAGTTGCCTCCTCCTGCACCAACTCAACTTCAAACCAATGTTGAGCAGGTCAATATCTCTACCGATCCACCTCTTCCTAATCTTGAAACACAGAATGTTGAACAGTAAGTCCCTGCTGCTGATCTAAACAAAAGTCCAACTGTTGATCATGCTGGCCCATCTAGTACTAGAAAGCAACCTACTCAAATACCGGCCGCCGAGCGAACTCCTAAGGCAACTTATGCCTACCTAAATGCTACTGAGTCTGGGCGTCGAATCATTGACTCAGCTCAATCCACTCTCCAGGATTTGAATCCTTCTCATGCCAATGCTGCTGGGTTCGTTAATGTTGAGTCAACACAACTTTCTTCTGTCACTCAGCTCCTGAATGAGATCAAGGGTCTCAAAGATCTTGTCAGTGTCATGACCACTGTGCAATCTCAACAACCCAAGCAAGACACAATAAAGAGATGGCTGAACTTCAGTTAATGATGGTAAACCACATGGATTCCCTCCGAGGACAAATCAACTATCTTTCAGCTGTGCACTCGGAATATGCAACTTCTGCTGAGTTAAATCAACACTTCACTAAGCTGAACTCTGAGCTGACCCATGCTTGTGAGTTAATTACCTCCTCTTCCCAGTGTTCCATCGAGCAAATTAGCGAAGCTGTCCGTCTACTCAACTTGAGTAAAGAAGAGATGGATACTGACGTGGTAAAAACTAATGAAATTCTGCAATACTCGCAAGCCACATTCAAACACGTCCGCTATACCAATGCTCAACGTCAGTTCTACGATTCGGCCTTGCTCAAAATTTATCATCAAGCTTATGCCAGGGTGACTGACACGCTCACTGGATTGGGAAATCACAAGAATATATTCTCAGTATGCTTACTGCATCCATTCGAGCCCCCAGATCTGTTATAGATGATGGCGTTCCGATTTTCGACGATCTCAGGGAGAGCACGAAACAACTTAAGGCATACTCAGTAAAATTGACTCGTGCTGTTGTTAATGAAACCTTCGCTCCTCCTCAGCCCGATGCTGGCAAAACGAGGGAGAAAGACCAAGCTGATGGAACTCAACGAAACTTGGGGGAAGCATCCGGTAGTCAGCAACAACGAAATGCCAAAGGAAAAGGCATTGCTAACCAAGCCCAAGTCAACAGGAGGAAATAGATTAGTTAATCATAGAACTTGGCTTGTAATGTTTATTTGGCGTGTTCTATCCTTTTGTATGCTGACTATCTATCTATCCTCAAGCATCTTTTGTTTCAAACTGACTTATTTACACGGGATGCTTATTTGTGCTATATGTTGAACTATCTGAACAAACACACTAGCTCCGATACATGAATACATTTGCTCTAATACATGAATCCATACATGTAATCTCTCTGATACCTAAACTGAGCAAATAAATGTTCCAAGTATTAAACTCTTCTGAAAATTGACCTAGGCTCATCTGAATTAGATCTTGGAAGGTCTAGAATTGAACTAAGTCAGTATAGGCATGTCTTACCTTTTACTCGATTAAATCTTAAAAGGTTTAGAGTTAAGATAATGGATGCAACCCTTACGGGGGAGTAATTTCAGAGGAATGAAAGATAATTCAATCATGAGAAATTTCAAAACTGAGTTCCATAACTAAATATTTTGCCAACATCAAAATGGAGGAGTTTGTTGAAACACCTTTCCACATAATTTTGATTTGACAAAATGATTTAAGTTAATCCGTGATTAAGACAATTAAATTTAAGTGCTTTGATTTAATTGTACTAATGTATTTGTTCAATGTTAAGTATAAAAATATTTAAGAACAGGAATCAAATTAAGGCAGAACGAAGTCAGCATGATAAACGTAGCACGTGCTGAGTAAAGAATAACTTAGTATGAAAGAAGGAAAGTCTTCTTCAGAAGCCAAAGCTTTCAAAAGAAGCTGACCACAAAAGCTGAGTAGAAAGCATCTCAGCATGAAAGAAGAGAAGTCTTCTTCAGAACAATATCTTGTAGATCAAAGCTGACCATAGAAGCTGAGTGAAAAGCAACTCAGTATCGGAATTGGCAACAATCAAAGACAACGGCTATTAAAGTCATGATGAATGATTTTCAGGACAGCACCAATGATCCGTTTGCTAAAAGACAAGATCCGATAGAGATCTGCGCCAATTCAGAAGCTTTGGAATTATGCATGGATACAGTTTCGAGACGCATGGGTCAACTGTTCGCTAGCTAAAAGACGAAACTTGTAAAAGAAGACAAACCTGCGAGAAGAAGACAAGTCTGGCGCCTGCCGAATTCAGATGACAGGATTGGCCTGCAAATCTGAAGCTGACCAGAACATGTCGCAAGAAAAAGCCATTTGAATCCAACGGAAAATTTCGGATTCAAATCATTGTATTTTCAGATTTCAACTATAAAAGGACAAGTACACTTCTTGGATCCTTTGCCGAAATACAAGAGAAAGAGTATACACATACAAAGCACATCAAAACAAGAAAAAGATCTTACACCAAATTTCTATCTCTGTGTAAAAGCTAGTTTGATTTTGTAATCATCTAAAGTGTTCTTTGTCTGAAAAAGAACAAGTTTGTATCAATTGTAAAATTGAGAGAGTGGTGCTGAGTACTCGGTTTTAAGTACTCAGCGGTAGAGAAATCTAGGTGTTCGGTTATAGCACTTAGTAGGAGTTGAGTAGACGAATAGAGGACGGTACTCTTGCATATTCAACTGCCTTGTAAACGGTTTGTGCTCTACCTTTAAAGAGCTAAGTATTGGATTGAAAAAGCCTGGAGGGATTCTGGGGACTGGACTTAGGCAGAGAGGCCGAACCAGGATAAGTCGTGCTGAGTAATTTCTAACTCTCTCTCAATATATATCTGTATATGTTGGTTGTTATATTTACTCAGTATATAAATTGTTTAAGCTGACACTGAGTAAATCAGAGTGCTGAGTTGGAAGCTGACCACAAAAGTATCATTTCCCAACTCGCAAGTAAAACAGTTCTAGTCAGCTTCTGACTAAAATCGTCTTACACCTCACTCGGCCGTGCTGACCAAAACTGAGTTGTGAAACTCAAAGAATTATATTAAGTCAGCACAATTAAAACAAAAAAGTTACATTAGTTCCTAACCCCCATCTTGGAACTAATTACACGGGACCAACAATCATTTGCCAATAATAATAGAGTAGGAATTGGTTTACTTGTGTATTTTTATAATTTTTTAGTTCAAATAATGATATCCTATTCCAATTGTAATTGATAAATTCTATTATAGCGGCAATACATCTATTAATAAATTGGTGTCATTTGTTTATTTTTATTTTTAACATCAATCATCTTCTAATGGGCTCGTATATATCTCTCTTTTTGTTGGTTGAGTGTATTGCATAAGGAGTACAATAGGTCTCGTGAGAATTAGAGAAACTTTAGTATCCACTGAGCATCGTAACAATGACGTGCCGCGGAGATGGGATTTGAGATTAGGAGACTCCGATCATCTAATCCTTGGGCTGTTTCTGTCACCGAACATGTCACATATTTTAGAATTTAGGATTTATAATTTATATTTTAGAATTTAGAATTTATTTAAATAATTAATTGACAAATATGTAATTAATAAATTACACATGTTAATATTTTATTTCAAATCTTTCTGATAATTATGAAAATTAATAGTTTGGATTTTTGTTGTTAAGTGAAGAGAACCAGCTATATATCTAGGGTAGGTGAAAGTTTATAATATATTTAAAATAGAAATTTTTATTTAAAAGTTATTTCCATATGTTTTTATTTATTGGTTTTTATTTCTCACAAGTTGAACTTATTTCATCCATGCATAATATAAATATAAAATTAATATTAATATTAATATTAAAAAAATAACATAATAAAATAAAGAACTAATCCTACTAAGTTTGTGATATTAATATTTTCTTAATATACAACTCATCATTTCCTATATTAATATTTTCCTAACATAAACTTAAAAAATTGATACATATTAACAAGTTCAAAATGCTAAGAAATTAGAAAGTTGGCATTTTGTTTTTTTTAATAATGAAAATTTACTACAATAGAGTTCAAAATAAAATAAAATTTACTACAATAAAAAATAATAATAATAAATTACAATACTCATGTTTGCCACACTTATTTATATACCATATTATCATATGGAGTATCATATTTATTAAAAGATAAATTAGTTTATTAATTTTTAAGATCGATCTATTATGTTGTTGGTATCGACAGATTCACTTTTTTAAAAGATTGTAAATATAAATAAAATATTTTTCGTTATGTGCACGTATTATACAAATACTAGTTTTACTATTTTACCTTTTAAAAAAATAAATATAAATATTTATAAGTTTTTTTAAAAAAAAATTTGCGCAATGCGCTTACATTAAAGAAGAAAGAAAAATCCCCACCAGACCCGGATGTGATTCAAACCCATGACCTCCCAAGGTATAGGTAAGCTCTCAACCACTAGGCTAAGAGCTTCACCACATATAAATATTTATAAGTATTAACTATAAATTTTGTATTATATAATATGCAATATTATATTAGTGAAAAGATAAATACGTTTTTCAATTTTATAAGATTGATTATTGATATTGTCGCTGATAAATTAAGTGTGACAATAGATTCACTTTTTAAGAGATCCTAAATAAAATTAAAATGTTACCGTTATATTTACACATATCATACAAGTAATTTCACACCTTTTAGGGAAACAAAATATTACATCTTATCTTTTTGTACATGTACGGATGCGAATATATAATTTCTTAGTTATCTTTAAGAAACATTGTAAACTAAAATTAATGTATTTTATAATATGAAGTATTATATTAGTGAAAAGATAGATGAGTGTATCAATTTTTTAAGTGATGTGAGTAAATCAATGCAAAATCTTCTTACTTTAACTAAGGTTATGGAACATGGTGTTGGTCCTGTGTGATTAGTTCCAAGGGGGGGTTAGGAACTAATATAACTTTTTCCTTATTAATTAAGCTGACTTAATTTATTTTCTTAAGTTTGTCAACTCAGCTTTGGTCAGCACGGCCGATTGTAACGTAAGATAGCTTTAGTCAGATGTTGACTAGAACTATTTTACATATGAGTTGGGAATTGACACTTTTGTGGCCAGCTTCCAACTCAGCACTCTTATTTACTCAATATCAATTTAGACAATTTATATGCTGAGTAAATACAACAAGCAACACATACAGATATATATATATATTGAGAGAGTTTAGAGATTACTCAGCACGACTTATCCTGGTTCGGCCTCTCCGCCTACGTCCAGTCCCCAGAGTCCCTCCGGGCTTTTTAAATCCAATACTGAACTCTTTAAAGGTAGAGCACAAACCTTTTACAAGGCAGTTGAATATGCAGGAGTACCTTCCTCTATTCGTCTACTCAACTCCTACTAAGTGCTATAACCGAACACTTAGGTTTCTCTACCACCAAGCACTCAACACGAGTACTCA
Organism: Euphorbia lathyris; assembly: GCF_963576675.1. Lineage (NCBI taxonomy): Eukaryota > Viridiplantae > Streptophyta > Magnoliopsida > Malpighiales > Euphorbiaceae > Euphorbia > Euphorbia lathyris. The sequence goes on from NC_088919.1 coordinate 69,832,716, forward strand.
GCACAGTTCTCTCAATAATACAATTAATACAGACTTGTTCTTTTTCAGACAAAGAACACTTTAGATGATTACAAAGATCACTTTAGCTTTTACACAAGAATAGAAAAATTGGTGTAAGATCTCTTTTTGTTTTGATGTGCTTTTTGCTTGTATTTTTCTCACTTGTATTTTCTGTAAATCGGCAATGATCCAAGAGGTATACTTATCTCTTTATAGTTGCAATCTAAAGATCAAATCATTTGAATTTGATTTGCCCGTTGAATCCAAAATGGCTCTTTTGGGAGACAAGGCTCTGATCAGCTTTAGGTTTGCAGGCCAATCCTGTCGTCTGATTTCCTCAGGTGCCAGGCTTGTCCTTTTCTTGCAGTTTTGTCTTCTTATACAGGTTTCGTCTTTTAGCTAACGGAAGTTTGACCCATGCATCTCAAAATTATTGGTGGTATCCTGAAGATCACTCGGCATGACTTTGTTATTCGTTGTCTTTTGATTGTTGCCAATTCTGATACTGAGTTCTTTTTTACTCAGCTTCCATGGTCAGCTTCATTCTACAAGACATAGTTCGAAGACTCTTCTATTCTTGATACTGAGTTTCGCTCCACTCAGCTTCTTGATCTCTAAGCTTCTGTTCCGAAGATGACTTATCTTCTGTCATGCTAAGTTCCACTCTACTCAGCTTGTGCTTTGATCTTATGCTGGCTTTGTCCTGTCTTTTTTATTTCTATTTGTATTTATATTTATACTCAACATTGAACAAACATATTAGTACAATTAAATCAAAGCACTTAAATTTAATTGTCCCTTAATCATGGATTAACTTAAATGATTTTGTCAAATCAAAATCATGTGGAAAGGTGTTTCAACACATGGATCCTACTTTAATACTAAATTTAATTAGCAGAGTTGAGAAAGGTGAATAATGTAAAGTATGCAAATATGGATTTTGTGCAGGAAATGTATATCTATTGATAGGGTGTCAGTGGAAAATCAAATAGTCTAGAAGATTGCACCCCTTAGTCCAACTCACTTGCACATGCCATCTACCGACAGTCTGTGTGCCAAAATTGCCATCCCGTGATTCCAAGAATGGAATCAGGGACGTATGTTAGTGTAATTTTATAACACTTCTTCTATTTTAACCATGTGGCATTACCTTTATATGCCCCCATTCACCTTGATTTAGAGGCTCTACTCGTGACACATGTCCTTACTTCCTCTAATGCGAACGTATATCTACCTTTGTATATTTGGGTGTTATCAGATGCCTCCCCCCACAATTTCCTAAGTTCTTTAAGGCTTCTTTCAGTTGTGAGGCTTCAGAGTTGAAAATCGAGGAAAGATCATTGATCATTTTAGTGAGGATCGGAGTAGAAACAAATAACTGAAGCCAAATCCCTTGATGACAGAGATATGATGGCATGTGTAGAACTTGATCTCTTCTCTATGGTATGTTATAAGTCCATTAGTACCATAATGACCTAATTTTAGAAGCATATAATTCTTCTTAGATGTCCCTTCCAGACACCATCGTTTCTCATTAGATATAATGCCATGTATAGATTGAAAGGATTTTTTATGAGGAGCACATAAATGAAGGGATTTGGGTTTTCGAGTGGTGCCCTTTTGATGACTCACATTCAATTAGTTCCATAATATGGTATCAGAGCCTATTGGACCAAACGGTCAAGGTTTCCAATGTGACAACCCCATATACTAGTTTGGGTTGACATACTGTTTCAACAAAACAAAGACAAAGAAAAACCAAAACCTATACTAATTCTAAGAGCAAGTCATGTAGTCTAACTACGCTAGGAAATAAGAGTCCTTGTATAATAAGGAAGTACGGCCTTAACAAAATTGATCTAAATTTGAACTTTATAACATTATGTCCAAGTTTGGCTTCCATGTGACCTCCACCTAAAACTAATACTTTCTATAAACATGCAACAACACAGTGGCTTTATAACATCTAGGGATAAGATACTAAAATAGGCTCATGGATTTTTAGATATGGTGCATGGTTCCCCATTTTTAATGAAGATGAGGAACGAAGATATTTACAGTTTTGTTATGTACTTTTCTGTGGCATGATGTATATGGACGAGTTCTTAAACGATGAACTCGGGATTAGCGAAGACATGAATCGCTACCTTACAAACTTAGGATGGACCAAGTTTTCATCCATGTGATTCCCAGTTATTGGCAATTGGATAGTAGAGTTCTTTTCGACAGTATGTTTCGTCAACAAACGACGAGTTCGCCTCAGTTTCCATAACAGTGGAAAAGAATACACATTCGGATATCCCGAATTGCATGAATGGTTTGGATTTCCACCAAGGGATACAACACAATACCATCCTGGTAGAGATATGACATCCAAAGATATTTGGAGAATGTTGACAGGATTCTGGAGATTTAATCCACGTCTTGCTTTCAACAAGTCTATTAATTTCGAACTCCATGTTGTATCTCCATAAATATCTCTGCTACAGGTTATTTGGTCGTGGTCATAGCAGTGTAGTCTGCGACACAAATTTGTATGTTTTAGGAGATATATTTCAGGGAAATACTCTGAATTCATCAAAGATTTTGATGGAGGGTTTGATAGCCGCCTCTCGTTCGAAGAACAAGACGGTTGGGTATGGGAGTATAGTCTGTGGAATAATTTTAGGTGCCAAGGGCACGATTTCAGTTCATTGGAATGTGAATGAATTATACCCCGTCCTAGACTTCGAATTCGTAGAAAATGAAGGGATCGTCAAACGCGTTTTCGTCTTGGTCCACGGTTTCTTTCTCTAGAAGAAAGACAAGTTTTTATTCAAGCCAAGATAAACCGGGCCAATGCACGATGAATTCCCATTCATAGGGATGATTTTAGTTTAAATTATGTTTGATTATATAAAGTATGGTTGTGTAATGTATATATGTTTGATGTTTTTAATTATATAATTAATGTACATATGTTTTTGATTTAATAAAGTTTTAATTCCTTTAGGTTAGCTTTAAATTTAATTTTTCCGTTTTGATTTTTAAAGTTTCAGGGATTAAATAGCATTCATGGAATATAAATATAAGAAGAAATCGATTTTTCCAAGTTGAAATTGTAAAAAAAATACAGATTTTGGGGTTACAGGTCCAGAATCTCGGTAGGGATTTTTAAAATCTCTAGACAAACAACCAAGCAGGAGTTTCATGAAGAAATTTTCTTCCTGAAAAGTGCCAGTCGCGATCGAGATTCTAGAAATCTCGATCGCGACACACGATATTATGGCCAGAAAATGCACCAAAATATTGCATCTTTTCCTATTCCAACTCTAAATTATAACATTTTCTTCTTCCATATTAATTACCCACCAATCATACCTATACATCACCTCCTTCTTTCACCAATCAATATCCTTTTACTCTTCCCCAAACATAGATTTTTCATCTTCCCCATATATCTTTCCCTATTCATCATCTTCTCCACACTCAAACCCTAACCTTATCCCACCATTATTCTTATTTTCTCTCATCTCTCTCTACTTTCTCAACCAAATTTCAAGCCAAAATGCTTAGACAAAAGAGAGTTGCACATAAAACACAAGCCACTCAAGCCAATCGATTACGTGTCCAATATGGAGTGACTTTCGACATCGAGACGGATGTGGAAGGACGTCGCTATAGACATTTTTCCAGGAACAAGATGGAGTTCACCGACATGCAAATTTTGGACTTTGATACGGTAAGTGCTTTCTCCTTCTCCGAGCCGATTGATGAGTTTTTAACCGTTCTTGGTTGGAAGAAATTTGCAAGAATGCGTTTTCGATGCATTGAGTCCGATATTGTGGAATTTTTGGTCACTTTGAATTATGATAAGAAGCATGATATAATTTTATTTAGGAATAAGGGTATAAGATTTGAAGTTGGCTAATCAAGCCAAGATAAATCGGGCAATGCACGACGAATTCCCATTCATAGGGATGATTTTTAGTTTAAATTATGTTTGATTATATAAAGTATGGTTGTGTAATGTATATATATTTGATGTTTTTAATTATATAATTAATGTACATATGTTTTTTATTTAATAAAGTTTTAATTCCTTTATTTTATTTTTGGTTAAGGTAAAACCTTTAGGTTAGCATTAAATTTAATTTTTCCGTTTTGATTTTTAAAGTTTCAGGGATTAAATAGCATTCATGGAACATAAATATAAGAAGAAATTGATTTTTCCAAGTTGAAATTGTCAAAAAAATACAGATATTGCATCTTTTCCTATTCCAACTCTAAATTATAACATTTTCTTCTTCCATATTAATTACCCACCAATCATACCTATACATCACCTCCTTCTTTCACCAATCAACATCCTTTTACTCTTCCCCAAACAGAGATTTTTCATCTTCCCCATATATCTTTCCATATTCATCATCTTCTCCACACTCAAACCCTAACCTTATCCCACCATTATTCTTATTTTCTCTCATCTCTCTACTTTCTTAACCAAATTTCAAGCCAAAATGCTTAGACAAAAGAGAGTTGCACATAAAACACAAGCAACTCAAGCCAATCGATTACGAGTCCAATATGGAGTGACTTTCGACATCGAGACGGATGTGGAAGGACGTCGCTATAGACATTTTTCTAGGAACAAGATGGAGTTCACCGATATACAATTTTGGGACTTTGATACGGTAAGTGCTTTCTCCTTCTCCGAGCGTATTGATGAGTTTTTAACCGTTCTTAGTTGGAAGAAATTTGCAAGCATGCGTTTTCCGGGCATGATATTGTGGAATTTTTTGTCACTTTGACTTATGATAAGAAGCATGATAAAGGTATAAGATTTGAAGTTGGCTATGAAGAAATGGGTGAATGGTTCGGTTTTCCTACTCAAGATTTTTATCACAAGCCGAAATTTTTTAACACCCACACGGTTTAGAACTTTTTGCCGGATTTGGATGTTTTTCGTCCAAAGAACACTTCATGTAAATTGATTAAGGATAATTGTGTCTTTTATTTTCACAAATTTTTATCCTATTCCCTATTTTGTAGAGTTGTAGGGTCGAAAGTGCAAAGTCGTGATTTGTTTGTGCTTGATTGCATTTTTAAGAATTTGAAGATTGATAGTATTAGAATGATTTTCGATAATTTTCACCGAGCTTCCATTTCCCATAATAGGCAAGTTTCTATGGGTAATTTAATTACCGGAATTGTTTTGGGAGCACGGGGCAAATTAGTGGGATTTTCAAAACCTTCCTCATAATTTTGGATTGCCTCTCTTGGATATTTCCGCACTTCAAAGGGAAAATTTAGTGCTTAAGCTAGGACTAGCCGCATTTAAGTCATATGAGGATACAACTAGGAGTCTATTTGCTAGTTCGGGTGGTGGTGCTTCGAGTTCCCATGGTGTAGGTACACAAGAGGGTGATGATGATGATGAAGAAGATGAAGAGGAGGAAAATGTTGGAGGGCAAGAGCATGAGCATGAAGAAGAAGAGCCACGAGTGAATGTCGGGGCTAATGTTGAAGAGAATGTAGGTTGGCAACGGGTTTTAGATCAAGTGAATGCGAACAACCGTCAAATGAATTTGAGGTTGGATGAAGTTGTTGTGGACAATCGACAAACGAGTTCAAGGATCACCGCGGTGGATGCAAACATCCATAGTTTGAGGAGGGAGCACACGTCCATTAGACGTCGGCTATTTTCGTTTTTCCGTCGTCAATGGGTCGTGACTACACCATCTCCACCGGGTTCACTTACACATGAATAGGTTTTATCTTTTCATTCTATGCTCATTTAGTGTTTATTCTTATTATGTTTGGTATAATATTTTAATTTTATGTTTAATGTGTTTGGCACAATTTTCTCTATTTTATTTCGTTTGTTTGAATTCGTACTCTATTCTATTTTATGGAATTATCAATTTTTGCACCTATGAGGACATGGTCTAATTTAAGTGTGGGAGGCGATATTTCATATTTATCGTTATTTTCGAGTACGAATGAATGCGAATGAATATTTATATTTAAGTACAAATGCATGTCTATATATTATGCTTACATAAAATGTAATTTTCATTATATGTTAAGTTATGCACAAAAATAAAATTTTCATTATAATAAAGTTTTAACATAAAAATTTCATAAGTTTTTAACTTAAATATTTCATATGCTTAAAAAATTTCAAATTTTAATAACATACTAACATATGTTTATTTTAAGATTATCATTATTGTTAAAAATAGTAAATATTTCTATACAGGCAATTTAAAGTTTGAATATTTTTACAAATCTCCAAAACGATTTTATAAAGAAACCGTCCCGAGTGAATGTATATAAGTAAAATTTCTTTATTTCAATCTTTATTTTATATTATGCAAAACATGATAAATATAATTCTTATTTATATTTTTCGATTAGGTTTATACGCATTAATCAAACTAACATTTTTAGCTTTTTGCTCAGTTTGATTTCGTCTTACTTTAAAGTCAATTGAAGTTTTTAAGGAAACTATAGATGTAATACATGTTGAATTTTAAGTCAATAGAGGATGAATGTGCTATTTTTCTTTCCCATTTAAAATTTTTGTTTTATAACTCGTGTTAATTAAGTATTCGTATTCTTTACTTTTGGCCACGATTGCGACCACCCTTATCACGATTGAGGTATGAAAGGGAAGAAAAGTTAGTAAAATGATACTTTTGGCCACGATTACGACCACCTTATCACAATCGAGGTATGAAAGGAACGTTAAAATAAAAACAAAATAACGTGTTTAAAGTTTAAAGTAACGATTGCATCCACCCATGGCATGGTCGGAACCTCTTAAACGGACACAAACAACTTAATAAATATATATAAAGTCACGGACGAGACCACCCTTATCACGGGCGTGACTAGCAAATAGAATAACGAAAACCTAAGTTCATATTAATTCATGTTTATATAAATAGTAGTTTAGGTTTGGGAAAGAAAATTTTGTGCTTTGAAATGCCTTGAGACGAAAGAATAAAAAACATGCGTGCTTACACCCGTCCTGAATGCTTCAATATAAAAATTGCAATACAAGACGGATGATATATCACTTTTACACTAGCTAGTTTAATGTTTTGCCTATAAATTTACCTTGTAAGATTTATCTTTCGGTTTAACTAATTTAAAAAGGATATGTTGAAATATGTTCTATTTTTATAAAAGATTGATTGAAGGATAGATTCACTGAAATTTTGCTCGGGGCTAGCAAAAGCTTAAGGGGTAAATTTCATCAATGGTGTACAACCTTTGGTTCATTTCACACTTTGGTGTACAACCTTCAATTTGTCTCAGTAATATGCACGACCTTATAGGTGACCTCCCACTTTGGTGTATAGCAGATCAAAATGACCGGTCAACGCTTGGTCAACGTGCCACCTCAACATTTTTCACCTACCTATTAAAAAAAGTGGGACCCACCTCTTATACAATTACTAAAAATACCCTTATCCTTTATGTAATTACAAAACTAGCCTCATCCCCTTCCTTGCAACCCCTCTCTCTATCTTTCCCTTTCTCTCTCTAAACAACTTTCAATCTCTCTCTAACTTAACAACCCAGACACCAACTCTACACAACATCACATCCTAAATAGTGTGTATTTTTGGCAATAATACTTGAGTAATTTGTGTTTTTACTAGCTGGGACAGCATCTGATGCTTTAATTGCTAGCTGGGCGCCATTTGATGTATGTTTCCTGATAATTTCTGTAAACCAGTTCCAGTTCAAGGTCAGATCCCAAAGGAGCTAGCAGACCCTCCTTCTAGGGGTAGGCGAACCCATTGAACCATTCATTCTGTGTTTTACTCTATTGTATCCGGTTGGATTTATAAATAAGCCGAGCTTAAACACGGCGAAACTAAGCTCGAAAGCTCATGAACTGGCTTAGTATATGGTAATGAACCGGCTCGTAAATAAGATTGGTTTCGATTTTTTTTAATAATAATATTTTTATAAAGAGGAAAATAAAACATTGTAGTTTTATGTAAATTTTAGTTTTGTAGGTTCCAAAACTATATGGTTTTGTATTAAAAAGTTACGAGTTTCTCGCGATCAAAGCTCATGAATAAACTCGTACGCAGCTCACGAATTGGATGTTGAGCTTGTCAATAATAATTGAGTAATATTTACTTATCTTTTTTTAGTGAAACAAAATTATCATTTGCCAATAATAATTTAGTAATATTTACTTATGTTTTTTTACAATTTTTTAGTAATCATTCAATTGTTTCCGTCATAGAACATGTCACGTATTTAGAATTTAGGATTTATAATTTATATTTTGGAATTTAGAATTTTATTTAAATAAATAATTGAAAATATATAATTAATAAATTACACATTGTAATATTAGTATTTAAAATCTTTCTCATAATTATGAAAAATAATAGTTTGAATTTTTGCTGTTATCTAAAGAGAACGGTGAAAATCCATAACATCTTTAAAATTATTTAAAAAGTTATTTCTCCATATGTTTTTATTTATTGATTTTTATTTCTCACATGTTGAAGTTATTCCATTTATGCATAATATAAATATAAATATAAAATTAATATTAAAAACAAAATAACATAATAAAATTACAGTCTTGATCACATGCATCTTAATGAGCATGTAGAATTTGTTCATTCACCGTTAGATTAAGCTTATTAGAATTTTAAGGTGGAGATTCAAAGCATCCTGAAACTTAGATTTAATAAGCCTATATCTAACGGTGAATGAGAAAATTCATTTGCTCATTAAGGTGCATGTGAAAATTCCTCATAAAATTAAGAACTAATCCTACTAAATTTGTGATATTAATATTTTCCTAATATACAACTCATCATTTCCTATAATTTCTGCACTCAACCTAACATAAGCTTAAAAATTCATACATATTAACAAGTTCAAAATAGTAGAAAATTAGGAAGCTCGCATTTTGTTTTTTTTAATAACGAAAAATTACTATAATAAAAAATTATAATACCTGTGTTTGCCACACTTATTTATAATTTACCATCTTATCATTTTTTTTGATAGAAATGGGGACGACAGATCTTGAGCTGGGAGAATGCACCCAAGGCCCAAGAACTGTCAAACCCGTCATATATTAATAAAAGAAAAGGTGAGTGTTTGAACAAGAGAAGAGGAAGGGGAACAAATAAGAAGAAGGGGGAAGGAGAAAAGTTTAGGAAAGGTCAACAAAAACGCAAGTGAAAAAAAGTACTGATGTCATCATTGATAAACCTGTGACAAAAATCAGGAGCTCAAGGCCACCAATTGATCACTGAGGAAGAGACTCCAAACTTTGCCAAAGCATCAGCAACGCGATTTCCTTCCCTAAAGATGTGAGTAAAAATAATGTTCATCCTAGAACAAATGTCGAGGCAGTGCAACCATTCTTATCGAATACTCCAAGGAACATCCATGGAACGAAGACGAAGCAGATTAACTACGCACATGAAGTCTGGCTCAACCCAAAGCTGATGCCAATTTTTCTCCTAAGCAAGTTCAATTGCGAAAATAGCAGCTCTCAATTCAGCCATATAAGCAAAAGAAGGAGGGGGTAGAAAAAGCAAAACAACCTTTGGGAAAGCCGCGATAATTACGAAATATACTGCCCGCTCCCGCCTCGCCAGGAGTGCCAAAAGCAAAGCCGTCCACATTGACTTTAACCCAACCCAGAGGAGGTTTAAGCTAATGAACTGGAATAATGTTGGGAGCCGGAGGCGGTCTTGGAGAAGCCAGAAGAAGGGATAAGATATCAGCATCTCTCCTCGAAGAGCAAAAACCTTTAGAAGAGGCAAAGGACTCTCGAATCATTCGAAATAGGGTGATCTTCGAGTGTTGAATAGAAGAGGAAACCTCCTTAAAGGTTGCTTCATTCCTCCAATACCAGATTAACCAGATACAAGAGACAGCGGCAACACGCCAGATCATCGACACCTGAGAGCCAAACTGAATGCTACGAAGAGTGCTGAAGTATCGTATTAATGAAAAAGATAAATTAGTTTATTAATTTTTTTAGGTCGATTTATTATGTTGTCGGTATCGACAGATTCATTTTTTAAAATATAGTAAATATAATTAAATTTTGTTACGTTCACTTATTATACACATAACGGTTTTAATATTTTACCTTTTAAAAAAATAAATATAAATATCTATAAAGGAAAAGTACAAAAATAAAACTTGTGGTTACACTACCAAATTTAGTAATGAAAAAAGTTCGCTTGCCTTAAAAACGAAAAAAAAAGTTTTTTATTTTTTTTTAGCAAAGCTTAAATAATTGTTTTTGGTCCCAATGGGCGTGCCAAAAATTATTTACGATATTTTCGAAATATCCTAATTTTCAATCTTTTATACGCGAGTGTGGGGATTAAAAATGGTAAAGATAATGCGAGCATGCTAGAGAAGCTAGTTCTCAAAGGATAAAATGGTAATTGAATAAAATAAATAAATAAAGTGCATCTAAATGACTTGAATTATAAATGGAAAGCGATTGACTACCGTTACAAGGACTGAAAATAAAAATAACGGTCTTGGACCCCGACGTTACTTAACAGGTCGATCGGAAAACAATTCTTTAAGATAGGTACCAAAAATAAAAGCAATAAAAACGACACAAAGATATAACTTTTTTAATTTTATTTTATATTTTATTGATTTTGTAGATCTTTTTCAATATTTTTGTATTACAAATAAGTATAGAACGTGAAAATTACAACTTAAAAATAATAACTTTAAAGCTGGAAATATAAATAAGTCATAAAAATAATATGTACGGGTTAAATAAAATTAACTGATCTTGTTGGCGCCGTTGGGATGCATGAAAATGAGGTCTCGAACTTGGGAAACTCGTCTCCGGGCTGTTGCGTCGTTCGGGTAATTATGGGCGAATTTGGAGCCATTCAGAGAGTTTGGGGACTTGAACAACAATTTGCTATTTAAATTAGCCGCGGTCATGGGAGAGAAATGATGATCTTGTGAGACTTTCGGGCTCAATATCAGAGGCTGTAGAGGTCGGATCGGAGCGAAACCAATGCTGATATTTAAAGTTCGTGTGCAGAGGAAGGGTCTAGAACTCGAATGTCAAGAAAAAATATGGACGTAGTCGGAATAAATGATTGAAAATGAGTCTGACAGAATAATTATTTGATGGTTGAAAAACAAAAGCTTGATTCTGTTTCGTGGAGGGTACTTCAAGGGTGATTTTGGAGTCTGGAGGTCATTTTTTATGAAATAAAAATTAGGAATTTCGGGTCTGATATAACTAAAGAGATTAAAATTAATTTGGGATGGAATGAAAGACTAACAAACTTGGAATAAATTTTGGAAAATGGCTCTCTAGAGAAAAGTTGTTTGACGAATTTTTCAATAATGAAAAATTCAAAAGCTTGTTGATTAAGATCAATAAAAAGTTTTTAAACATGATTTAGAATAGGTGTGTAAGCTAAGAATAACTCGAAAATGGGATTTTGATGATCTGGTTTTCACAAAAAAAAATGATTAGCACTTTGAGGAATATAACAATGGTTTTAAATGCTTAGGACTTTGAGGAATATAACAATGGTGAAATTTGTTCTAGATTAAGAGAGCTTGAATTAAAGATTGAATAATGATCTTGCTGGTTAACTAAGAGATTGCAAAAAAAAACGATTTGGGAATCGATTGAGTAAACTAAGAGCATTTGGGACTTGAAGTTTTTGAAAATTGGAAGATTTGTTGACGATTTGGGATTAAAGAACGAATTCTGAAAATTAAGAGCTTGTTTAAACTAATTAGATGCTAAAGAATGATTTTTAAGAACCCAAGGATTGAAGGAGTTGAACTCCATCTATAGACTTTTGAGCAACAAATGTCTTGTAAATGGTCCTTAAAATTCTCCTCTATCATTCTCATTATCTTCCTATCAGTTAGGAGCTAGAAAAGTGGAGTTGAGGCCATGAAACACGTTCTTGAAAGCTGTTGAAAAATGCAATCCCTATTTCCAGCACTAGTGATCTTTGAAAATTCTACCGTCTTCGTTGCAGCTTTGATTAGCTCCGTTTTTTACATTCGGGATCCATTTTCATCGTCCAAGTTGCTGGACGGATTGCTCAAAAAATGGTAAAAAATTTGCCCTTCATTTTTATTATTTTTTTCATTTTTTCTTTTATTATTTTTCTTTTTCTTCTTTTTATAATAATTTTTAATATTATTTCTTATTTTTATCACATTTTTATTTTGTTGCAAAATGAATTTAACTAAAACAAATTAACTATAGAGTAAAATTATAATCTATGCTAAGAATACAAAAATTAATTTACCCCGAACACTATCATATTAGTAGTTCTAGCTTGTTGAAGAGACTTCCTAATTGCTATATATACTCTTCAACATAAACCTTAATACAATATACTATTCTTCATTGTTAGAGATTAATATAAGATCCATGATTGAGTCTTAACTATCAGTTTAAACTTTTAGTTCAATTGGTTGCATGACATGGTACGAGGCTTGAAGCACGGTGAGCATTTGCGTTTGGAAGTGTGTCCGAGATTAATATAATTTATGTGATTAGACTATACATATTTATGCGCAAAACAAATTTAAATTTCATGTTTTATAGTAGAAGAAGCATATACTATGCCTTTTCATTACAATTTTTTCCTTTAAAGCTACTAATTACACAATATATTTAACACTATTATTATTTTTACTTATAGCACAATAAAACATATAGATAAGTAATTAGTTGAACATTGGGATATCAATAAAACAAGAATTTAGAAAGACTTGAGATCAGTATTGACACGATAATGTCCATTTCTAATAATTAATCAAATAACAAAGTAGAATATTTTTATACCATTAAAACTATTAATAAAACTCCATTTAATTAAGTTTACAAAGACAAAGTCAAACAGTAAATCTGATGTGAATCCAAACCTAGTAGAAAGGCTTGGGAGATCAACATTGGCCATAATCAAACATATTTAGGATAAATTATCAATATTGCATATAACATTGGCAGTACATGGAGTCATTAATGTCATGGAACCATTTTAATTTGAGCTGATGGTTAAGGTTCAATCGTGAATTTTATATTAATATGTGACAATGAATATAAGTCCTCTTTCTATTGACGGTAGCATTTCCTTTTCAGTTTAATTTCCACGTAATCAAAATTTCTTTTTTCAGGTGAAATTACACTAAAACTTCAAGCTTATAATTAAGGTTCAAAAATAGTTTTATTATAATCTCTCAAGAATAGTTTTATTATAATCTCTCACATACTTCCTTAGGTAAATATGCATTTTGGGCTTGAAGCTTGCACAATACAATTCCATCCCACTATGTGTTTAAATTCAACAAGTTATCAAAGATTGGAACCATTCACCATTTAGTTCAAAAAGCTATGATACCATATCATAAAACCAACTTTGATAAACAGAAATCAATCTAATTGCACCTCCAAATTAACTAATGATGGTCTTGTTTAGAAATTCAACTTGTTAAGGACCCAGCAACATTATTATTATTGAAAACAAAACATAACATTTCCTTAAGGGAAAAATCACACACACATTATAAAAAAACTCATAAGAACAATAAAAAAAACTCACACACACATTAAAAAAACAAACAATGAATCTCCCTGATCATAATATACTGATTCATTGAGAGAATTTTGGTGGCCATGGAAGCTCGGCCACCTCACTTCCTGAAGGGAAAAATCCAAACAACCATTGGATTGCGGGAGGTTGAGTTGGTTCAAACCCTAACAGATTTGCATTGGAAGAACCACCACAGGAACAAGAGGAGTTTTTTCAATGTCCTCCATTTTATACTGAGTTTCATCCGGAATCAAACAATTATAATCAAATTCGTGGACTTTCAGCTTATTCATGAGAAAAGACAATTCACCTTGTTTATAAACTCCTCAATTTTATCCATCCTCTCCTTCAAGTAGCCTTCTTTGTTCATCATTTTTTTGAACCTCTTGAATTCAGGGATGCTTAGGAACTTGGCCATCATCTCCTTCACCTTGGGCCGGGACAGCCACATCAGCGGCTCAGCTTCACCTGGGCTGTAAATAGCCACAAATCCTTTTACAGCACAAAGAGTGGTTAGCTCCTCTACTTTCTTGCACAGCCCAATTCTTCTCTTCTTGAGACTAGTTTTTCTTGCTGTGTCATTAGCTATCCATATTAACTTCACCTTTTTTCTAGTCATTCTTGATATGCTCTTTTTTTTCTAATTACTTCAATTTCTTCTGTGCAGAAAAATGAAGCTGTTGTTTATATAGCAGAATGAAGAAGATGGCTCTGATAAAATATTATTCTTTCAAGGCAAAATTGGAAGTCTTGTCTGTCAATATTCTGACAATGTTATTCTTTTTGGTATGCAGTTTTTAGATTTGCTGGATTACATTCACTTTTTTTTTTACATTTTCTTTTGTTAAATAATGTTATTCTTTATTCTTTGCTAATTGATTTATTTGTGTTTTTACTATGATCATAAATGAGCCGAACCACTGATTAGGTGTTCGGCTCTATTGTATTCAGCTCAATTTATAGATGTATGGAGTTTGAGAACATTGAAATTTAGGTGGCACAGGTATAAGATTTTGAACACGCTCCTGAGTAAATTTGCTTCGATTTTTTTAATAATAATATTTTTACAAAGGAAAATATAAAACAACTTAATTTCATTTAAATTTTAATTTTATAGGGTCCAATTGTTTTAATCAAATCAATATAATAAATGAATATAATTAATCAGTCGTTCATGGCGAATCATGAAAAGAATTAACTATAGTTTCTGGCAATCAAAGCTCCTGAACAAACTCGTAAACAGTTCACGAACTGGATGTTGAGGCTAAACTTGAGCTTGTCAATTTCTGACCAGCAAAGTATGAGCAGACCAAATCACGAATCAGCTCAACTCACATCGGCTAGATTACAACCTTAGTGTTTACATTTATTTAGTGAAACAATAATGTTATCATTTGCCAATAATAATTGAGTAGTAATTGGCTTACTTGTGTATTTTTATAATTTTTTAGTTCAAATAATGATATCCGCAATTGAGAAACTAGCGGCTATACATCTGTTAATGAATCGGTATCATTTGTTATTTTTATTTTTAATATCAATCATCTTCTAATGGGGTTGTATATATCTATTTTTTTTGGTTGAGTGTATTGCACAAGGAGTACAATAAAAGGTCTCGTGAGAATTAGAGAAACTTTAGTATCAACTGAGCAGCGTAACAATGACATGCGACCGAGCTGGGATTTGAGATTAGGAGGCTCCAATCCTCTAATCATTACGTATTTTTTGTCATGGAACACGTCACATATTTTAGAATTTAGGATTTATAATGTATATTTTAGAATTTAGAATTTTATTTAAATAATTAATTGACAAATGTGTAATTCATAAATTACACATGATAATATTTTATTTAAAATCTTTCTGATAATTATGAAAATTAATAGTTTGGATTTTTGGTATTATGTGAAAGTCTATAATATTATATCTAGGATATGTGAAAGTCTATAATATTATATTTTACATTGAAAATTTTATTTAAAAGGTTATTTTCATATGTTTTTGTTTATTGATTTTTATTTCTCACACGTTGAAGTTATTCCATTTATGCATAATATAAATATAAAATTAATATTAATATTAAAAACAAAATAAGAACTAATCCTACTAAATCTGTGGTATTAATATTTTCCTAATATATAACTCATCATTTCCTAAATTTATGCACTCAACCTAACATAAGCTAAAAAAATTCATATATATTAATATTAAAAAGTTCATAATGGTAAGAAATCAAGAAGTTGGCATTTTGTTTTTTTTAATAATAAAAATTTACTATAATAAATAATAATAATAATAATAATAAATTACAATATCTGTGTTTGTCACATTTATTTATATGGCTTAATACATTACGAGCTTTCTGAACTTGACCAAAATAATAGATTCGCTCTCTGAACTTTGCAAGT
Organism: Euphorbia lathyris; assembly: GCF_963576675.1. Classification (NCBI taxonomy): domain Eukaryota; kingdom Viridiplantae; phylum Streptophyta; class Magnoliopsida; order Malpighiales; family Euphorbiaceae; genus Euphorbia; species Euphorbia lathyris. Next base: position 69,848,716 of record NC_088919.1, read on the forward strand.
GTCTCACCAGCTCATTAAACTTGCTTATTTCATATCACATGCTCCCTAAACTTGTCCATAAAAGTAGATTAGCTCCTTAAACTTTGCAAGTGTCTCACCAACTCCATAAACTTGCTTATTCTATAACAACTAAATAAAAAAACTTATTAAACTTAAATTCTAAAAATACGTCTTCATCTATTCGAGAGGTAATTTTTTTTCGATTCTCCTACCTTTCAACCTATTATAAGAGTTAGAGTTGCAGGTTTGAAAGATTGAATGGATGGGGATCGATAGTTAGTATTATGATTTTTGTACTTAGTTTTTACATAATAAGCAAGTTTGGGGAGTTGGTGAGACACTTGCAATGTTTAGGGAGCTAATCTACTTTTGTAGACAAGTTTAGGGAGCTAGTGATACGAAATAAGCAACTTTAAGGAGCTGATGAGACACTTGCAAATTTGAAGTAGCCAATCTACTATTTTAGATAATAGCAGAGAGCTCGTTATGTATTATGCCTATTTATAATTTACCATCTTATCATATGAAGTATCATATTAATGTAAAGATAAATTAGTTTATTCATTTTTTAGGTCAATCTATTATGTTGTCGGTATCGATAGATTCATTTTTTTAAAAGATTGTTAATATAATTAAAATATTTTTTTCGTTATGTGCACGTATTATACACATACCTGTTTTACTATTTGACCTTTTAAGAAAATAAATATTAATATTTATAATTATGTACATATACCATTCAAATATGATTTTTTTTTCTATTTTCAAGAAAAAGTATTAACTATAAATAATGTACTATATAATATGCAGTATTATATTTGAGAAAAGATAAATACGTTTTTCAAATTTATAAGATTGATTAATGATATTGTCGTTGATAGATTCACCTTTTAAGACGTCATAAATAAAATTAAAATGTTGTCGTTATATTTACACATATCATACAAGTAATTTCACACCTTTTAAGAAAAACAAATATTACATCTTATCTTTTTGTACATGTATGAATGCAAATATAATATGAAGTATTATATTAGTGAAAAGATAGATCATGAAGCATTTTAGTTATTTTTAAGAAACATTGTAAACTACTAAATTTAATTAGCAGAGTTGAGAAAGGTGAATAATGTAAAGTATGAAAATATGGATTGTTGGGATTTTGCAGACTAATATATATAGATCCAACTGAAGCGATGAGCCCAACTGCAGCGATCCACCTTTTTGGGCAATTAGGGTTTCAGACGCTTAGGGTTTCTTGAGCAGTATAATGTAACCTCTTTTTCTGTAATCCGTATCTCTTTCATTATAGTGAAATATCCTAGCTTGGTAGTGCCCCCAGACGTAGTCATTCATATTGAGTGGCGAACTGGGTAAACAATTCTTGTGCGATTGCTTTTGTTTTTTTGTATATCGTAATCATATTTTATTCCTAACAATCTTATAACATTTCTTCTATTTGTCCATGTGGCATAACCTTTATATACCGTCATTCACCTTGATTTAGAGGCCTTACTCGTGACACATGTCCTTACTTCCTCTAATGGGAACCTATATCTACCTTTGTATATTTGGGTGTTATCAGATGCCTACCCCCCCCCCCCCTTCTCAATTTCCTAATTTCTTTAAGCTTCATTCAGTTGGGAGGCTCTCGAGTTGAAAATCGAGTAAAGATTGTTGATCATTCTAGTGAGGATCGGAGTAGAAACAAATAACTGAAGCCAAATCCTTAATGATGACATAGATATGATGGCATGTGTATTACTTGATCTCTTCTCTATGGTAGGTGATAAGTCCATTAGTACCATAATGACTTAATTTTAGAAATGTGGAATTCTTTTTAGATGTCCCTTCCAGACACCATGGTTCTCATTAGATATGATGCCATGTATTGATTGAAATTTTTTTTTTTTTACGAGGAGCACATAAATGAAGGGATTTGGGTTTACAAGTGGTGCCCTTTTAATAACTCTAATTCAATTAGTACCACAACCTCGTTATATTTTGGGTCGACATACTTTTTCAACAAAACAAAACAAAACCATTAATTTTAAGGACAAAGCATGTAGTCTAACTAGACTAGACTAGGAAATAACAGTCATTGTCTAATAAGGAAGTACGGCCTTATCAAAATTGATCTAAATTTGAAGTTTATAACATTATGTCCAAGTTTGGATCCCATGTGATCTCCACCTAAAACTAATACTTTCTATAAACATGCAACAACACAGTGGCTTTATACTTTCTATAAAATGGTATTAATTTAGGCCTCGAGAACTGATTGAACACTACATTCCTATTACTGCTTTAGGTTCTGATTTCTCATTCCATCTTGTTCGGTTATCGAGACCTAAATTGGTACATTTTTTAAACCTTAAACCTGTATTAGTGCTATTTTATAAGTGGAACCTAAATTCATATTTCCCTAAAAACTATAAGCCTATGTTGATACCTTATCCCTAACGTTTCTTATGTTCATTTTCTGAATTTGGAAATATCAAAGTTCATGTTGATTCATATTCTTTCTTATGCAGAACCTAACCTTGTGGGCTGTCTGAAGCTTTGGGCACTTGAATTTTTATTTATATGAGTATAATAGCACCTTACAAAATAAATGTGTGAAATTTGTTGAGGTTTTTTAAACTCAATTTAAAGCCTTCAAAACAAGAATCAATTCATTTGCCAAATTTGCTCCCATTCATAGTGTCGAAATCCCTCTTGCAATTTCTTTAGGCATTCCAGTTTGCCTTTTGAAGGAACAAACAAACTGATAAGTTTATCTACCATCCATACACTGTAATTCTTATCGGAGATTAATATAAAAACGGTAAATAATTTATTAATCCCCTACTTTTTACCTAACACATTAGCTTTTGTCAATATTAAGCTTTTATTTCAATTGGTTGCTTGATATGGTATCAGAACCATGATATTCCATGTTGATGCTGCCGCTCGTATTAGTGTCACATACCAAATTATTTGTGCCTCAGAGCATTTGTTAAACATCTCATAACTGCTTCTAAACCTGCTGGAACTTAGTTGTATCTTTCTAATTATTTAACTTGTGTCCTTTTATAGCACAGAAGGCGAAAAGAACTATATAGAAGACATTAACTTATGTAAATATTCCTTTTCACCCAGATCACAAGTCACGGAAATAATTATATAGAACATATTAACTTATGTTGTCATATGAAATGAAAGATGCAAGAAACTCCAACAATATTATGAAAACAAAACATAGCATTTTCTTTAGGAGGATGATTTTGAAGACAAAAACATTGAATAACAAAACAAAAACAACATGATATGAGAAAAATCCAGATAAGCCCTGATCATAATATAGCTATTCATGGAGAGAAATTTGGTGGCCATGGAAACCCGGCCAGCTCACTTCCAGAAGGGAAAAATCCAGAAAATCCTTCCTCAGTTGCACTCGAAGAAATGGTGGTAGGAAGCTGAATTGGTTCAAACCCTAACAGATTTACATTGGAAGAACTACCTCCAAAATCTGTAGAAGTAACCCCAATTCCAAAATTTGGTGGCCATGGAAGCCTGGCTACCTCACTTCCAGAAGGGAAAAATCCAGATAACCCTTCCTCAGCTGCACTCGAGGAAACGGTGGTAGGAAGCTGAATTGGTTCAAACCCTAACGGATTTAAATTGGAAGAACTACCTCCAAAATCTCTAGGAGTAACCCCAATTCCAAAATTTGGAAGCCTGGCCACCTCACTTCCAGAAGGGAAAAATCTAGATAACCCTTCCTCAGTTGCTCTCCAAGTGGTCGGAAGCTGAATTGGTTCAAACCCTAACGGATTTACATTGGAAGTACTATCTCCAAAAAATTTAGGAGTAACCCCAATTCCAAAATTTGGTGGTCGTGGAAGCCTGGCCACCTCACTTCCCGAAGGGAAAAATCCAGATAACCCTTGCTGAGTTGCGCTTGAGGAAACGACCCCATGAAGCTCAATTGGTTCAAACCCTAACCGATTTACATTGGAAGAACTACCTCCAAAATCTCTAGGAGTAACCCCAATTCCAAAATTTGGTAGCCATGGAAGCTTGGCTACCTCACTTCCAGAAGGGAAAAATCCAGATAACACTTCCTCAGTTGCACTTGGGGAAAGGGTCGTAGGAAGTTGAATTGGTTCAAACCCTAAGGGATTTACATTGGAAGAACAACCTCCAAAATCTCCAGGAGTAAGCCGAATTCCAAAAGGGTTCGGATTAGGTGGAGTCATAATTGGAAGATCAAAATAAAAATTTCCTCCAGAGAGTCCAGGACCAAGAGCTCCCACATCACCTCCTCCGCCTCCAAAACGCGGATAAGGTGGAGGAGGAGTACGAGGTGGAGCTCCAGAACCCGAACCACTTCCTCCAGCAACATTATCACTGTTTCTCACCATATCCAAAAACCACTGATCCCACGTCATGGAATCAGTAGGGTTAGCCCTAATTACTCCACTTCCTCCTAGTTGAACACTCTCAAAGCTAGGAGGCAGCGGCGGCAGCAGCGGTGGCGGAGGCTTAAATACACCAGCTCCTTGTTGAGCCCTCTCTTCAAAGCTAGGAGGCGGAGGGGGCGGCAGAGCCAGCTCAGTCCCTGGCTGCACCACCGGAACAAGAGGAATGGTTTGTTGAACGTAACAAAATCTCTTCTTAATTTCTTCCATTCTTTCCTCAATTAACCAAGTTAAATACAGAGTTTCATCAGGCTGCAAACAGTTATAATCAAATTCTTGGAGATTCAGCTTATTCATGAGAAAAGACAATTCACCTTCTCTATTCTTCTTGGCATCCTTGTCTATAAGTTCCGCAATTTTTCTCATTCTCTCCTTCAAGAAACTTTCTTGGGTCATCATTTTTTTGCACCTCTCCAATTCAGGGATGCTTAGGTACTTGGCTAAGATCTCCTTCACCTCGGGCCGGGACGGCCAGATCATTGGCTGAGTTTCATCTGGGCTGTAAATAATCATAAATGCTTTTACACCACAAAGAGTGGTTAGCTCCTCTACTTTCTTACATGCCCCCACGCTTCTGTTCTTCAGGCAAGTTTTTCTTGCTCTGTCATTAGCTATCCACGTTAGCTTCACCTTCTTTCTTGTCATTCTTGATTTTGTCTCTCTTTTCTAATACTTCACTTTCTTCTGTGCACTGAAACCTAGCTTTGGTTATTGTTATAGTAGAATGAAGATAATGACTCTAATAAAATATTATTTTTTTAGGGAAATTCAGTTAGAAACTATCTGTCAATATTCAGAAACATTTGGCCTCTTTTTTTTGTATGTAAGGTTTTATCTTCCTAGATTACATTACAGATTCTTTAGTCAAACGATGTTTATTTTTGGCAATGATATTTGAGTAATTTGTGTTTTTACTAGCTGGGACAGCATCCGATGCTTTAATTGCTAGTTGGGGTGCCATTTGATGTATGTTTCCAGATAATTTCTGCAAACTAGTTCCAGTTCAAGGTCAGATCCCAAAGGACCTAGCGCACCCTCCTTCTAGGGGTAGGCGAACCCATTGAACCACTCATTCGGTATTTTACTCTATTGTATCTGGTTCCATTTATAACTGAGCCGAGATTAAACACGGCGAAACTTAGCTTGAAAATTGGTGAACAGGCTCAGTTATAAGGTAATGAACATGTTCACTGAGCAAGTTTAGTTAGATTTTTTTTAATAATAATATTTTTATAAAAAAATATAAAACAATGTAGTTTTATGTAAATTTTAGTTTTGTAGGTTCCAAAACTATATGTTTTTGTGTTAAAAAATGTCAAATCAATATAATCAATTAACATAATTAATGAGTTGTTCGCGATCGAATCATGATAAAAAATAACGAGTTTCTCACAATGAAAGCTCGTAAACTGAATGTTGAGCTCAACCTTGAGCTCGTCAATTTTCTAAGGAGCTGAGCATGAGCATACCAAACTTAGCTAGGCGCAATTACAACCTTATCTTTTACATTTTTTACTTGTTTTTTTACAATTTTTTTTAGTAAAGCACTGTCATCCATAATCCATTCCATTGCCTATGAAAATTGAGTAATCGGTTTAATTGTGATTTTTTAGTGAAACAATGTTGTCCTTTGCCAATAATAATAATTGAGAAATTGGTTTACTTGTATTTTTTACAATTTTTTAGTTGAAATAATGTTATCCTTTATCAATTATAATTGAGAAATTTTATTATAATGGCTATACACCTACTCATATTAGTGTCATTTATTCATTTTTATTTTTATCACCAATCATCTTTTAACGAGGTGGTATATATTCTTTTTTTTTTATGGAGTGTATTACATAATGAATATAATAAAAGGTCTCCTGAAAATTAGAGAAATTTTAGTATACGCTGAGCGGCATAACGATGACGTGTAGAGGAGCCATGATTTCATATTATGGGATAATTTTATTCGTGTAGTGGGGTGGCCAGAGAGAAGTGAAATGAAAAAAAAAGAAAGGGTTTCGACTTCAGAACACATAGAATGTCGAAGAGAAGAGGGGGCTTAATTTCGGTGGATGCAGCAACATATTCAAAGTTTTACTATAGAGCAGGGGGATTCGGTCCTCCAACGCTGGGCTGCCTCTATCATTGGATATACCTAGGGCTGTCAATTAGTTGGGGATTCCCCATTTCCGTTGAAGACCCACCTCGATAGGGACGGGGTGGGAATGGTTTGTATATTATCCCCACAGGGTCGGGGCGAGGATGGTTTGTATATTATCCCGGACAGTCAGGGACTGAGCAGTGATGGTTATAAGTGTCTATCCCGGTCCCCATCCCCTTCACCGTCCCCATCCCCGAATGTCCCCAATGGGGATCCCCAACGAATCCTCGACTAAATACCCGAATATAGAAACAAAACTAATATATATATATATATATATATATATATATATATATATATATATATTATTAATTTATTTTGGACTTGTTTTTAGTTTATGCTTTGAATCTTTGTTTGCTAGTAGTTTATTACTTTAAAAAATTATATACTACAAATTGATGTTTTACAAGAAAAAAAAAAAAGTAAAAAACTTAAACGGGGATGAGAATTCTCCGCACGGATGGAGACTTATCGCCAGGCGGGATGGTAGCCAAATTTTCTCCATTTGTAATTCGGGGACGGGAATCCCCGATAGACCAGTGATCAGTGATGGTTAATGCAATCCCCGCCCGACGCCTTTTACAACCCTAGATGTACCATATCAATAATTTTTTAACTTAGAATTTAAGGGAGTTAGAGAAGAAAAACTGCTAATTTTCATCTTCTTTCTTTGCCTTCTCCTTTTTATCAATCTTTCTATATTTTGTTGATCTACTTCGAGGAGGACGAAGGATCTTCCTTCTTCCTTCTCACACCGGGTTAGATTTCTATATTTTTATTGCTTTTTTAGTCTGTGTTCATATATTTCATCGGAACTCTCCTTATCCGTCTGATTGTATCTGCTCTCTATTATTCTTTCGTTTATGCTTTTTTTGGATTTAGCAAGAGCGGAAATGGTTTATCTTATCCGTAGATCAATAAATCTACGTGGTTGCAACAAAAAAAAGACTCAGATCCAAATGTTTGGAATGGTCTAAAGAATGAAGTTTGGATTGCAGATGTCTTTCTACTGATTTGGATTACCGAGAAATATATTGTTGTTTTGTGTTTTTTATGCCTTTTATGGGTTCTTTTTGCTCTTTGTAGTCATTTTCATCCTTTGGTGGATATTGTATTTATCTAATAATATTCAAGCAATTTCTCAAAAAAAAAAAAGAATTTATGTTTTATGATTTAAAATTTTATATAAATAATTAATTCAAAAATGTGTAATTATAGGTTAATATTTTATTGGTTACTGGTGAAAATGGTAATATCTCTCTGATAATTATCCATGCTATGAAAATAATATTTTGGATGTTTGTTCTTATAAAGTCTATAACATATTTAAAATTGATTTTTTTAAAAGGTTATTTCCAAAATGTATTTATTTGTTTTACTTTTATTTCTCAGATAATGCATTTAAGTTATTCAACACATGCATAATATAAATATAAAATTAATATTAATAATAAAATGAAAATAATATAATATAATATAAAAAAAACTAATAGTACTAAACTTTTGCATTATTTCATATAATTTGTTTGCACTCATCCTAGCATGAACAAAGAATTCATACATATTAACAAGTTGATAATACTAAGAAATTAGAAACTTAGCATTTTTCTTTTTAATAATAAAATTTACAATAAATATGTTAGACTAATTTCACATGTAAAAGGAAAATTTGTTCGACCAAATAAATAAACTTTGACAGGTAATCGAGGAAGAGTATAATTGCTGGAAGAAAATTTTCTTTCCTTACTACTTGTATTGATAGGTATTTATAGATTAGAGATATGAGTCTTAGTAAACAACATTAACTTTATAAATACAGATACAGAATGACTCTTGGACAATACACTGAACTAAATTAAAAGACTATTAATTATAAGTTTATTATTTCAACAAAATTATATACACTCCTATCTTACCTTTTTAACTTATTTATATATTATATACACGAGATTTCCAACTCGAGAGCCAAAAGAAGCCATATTTTATCCATATTTCTTATGAATTGCCTTATCGTCTGCTTGTTATCCTTTAAGAGTAAAGAACGGTCAAACCAGAGAGGGAAGGAGGTTACGGGAGGAGAAAGCATGGGGAGTGTTAGCTATGAACATTCAGACATATTGGCTATCAACATTCAGAGAAAAGATGCTGGACTACAGATTCTTTAGTCAAACAATGTTTATTTTTGGCAATAATACTTGAGTAATTTGTGTTTTTACTAGCTGGGACAGCATCTGATGCTTTAATTGCTAGCTGGGCGCCATTTGATGTATGTTTCCAGATAATTTCTGTAAACCAGTTCCAGTTCAGGTCAGATCCCAAAGGAGCTAGCAGACCCTCCTTCTAGGGGTAGGCGAACCCATTGAACCACTCATTCTTTGTTTTACTCTATTGTATCCGGTTCGATTTATAAATGAGACGAGCTTAAACACGGCGAAACTTAGCTCGAAAGCTCATAAACTGGCTCAGTATAAGGTAGTGAACCGGCTCGTAAATAAGCTTGGTTTCGATTTTTTTTAATAATAATATTTTTATAAAGAGGAATATAAAACAATATAGTTTTATGTAAATTTTAGTTTTGTAGGTGGAAAAATGTCAAATGAATATAATCAATTAAAATAATTAATGATTTGTTCGTGGCCAATCATTAACAAAATTTACGAGTTTCTCGCGATCAAAGCTCATGAATAAACTCGTACGCAGATCACGTATTGGATGTTGAGCTTGTCAATAATAAGTCATTTGTTTATTTTTATTTTAATACCTATCCCCCCATGTGCTTTTAATTCCACAAATTAATGAGGATATCAGGATTCGAACCCTCTACCGTTTAGTCCTAGAAGCTCTGATACATGTCATGAAACCGATTGAACTAAAAGCTCGAACTGATAGTTAAGGCCCAATCATATATCTTACATTTATCTTTGACAGGCATAACAATGACGTGTGGCGGAGTTGGGATTGAAATTAGGAGAAGGGGCTCCGATCCTCTAATCATTCGATTGTTTCCGTCATCGAAAATGTCACGTATTTAGAATTTAGGATTTATAATTTATATTTTGGAATTTAGAATTTTATTTAAATAAATAATTGAAAATATATAATTAATAAATTACACATGGTAATATTAGTATTTAAAATCTTTCTGATAATTATGAAAAATAATAGTTTTGATTTTTCCTGTTATCTAAAGAGAACCAACTACAGTAAAACCTCTATAAATTAATAATGTTGGGACCATAGAATTTTATTAATTTAGAGAGATATTAATTAATTGATAAATTAATAATTATTAATTTATAAAGTAATTTTAAATTTTTAAAAATAAATTTTAAATTATTAATTATTTCAAACATTACAAAATTCGTAAAGGGGGATGAATATGTCACAACGAATTTAGAGGAACCAATCACGGAAGAAGACATTCATGAACTTGAGGGAAGGATTGGTCAGCTTGGTTACCGCAATTAAATGAATGTCAATCAAATATTGGATTATCCAGGTGAAAACAATGAATGCTCACAAGTCCAAAGTTTAGAAGAAATTACGCGTTATGCAAAATTCAATTAAGGATGAAGCTGAAAATGATTTGGTACCTTTAAAACCAGTCACAAGAAATGAAACAATTATAGCATCATCCACTCTTTACAATTTTTTGTTAAAATTTGACAAGGATACACCTGAACTTTTGAATGCACTGAGAATAGTTAGAGATGAAATTCAACTAGATTTAAATTTCAAGAAAAAATAAAATACTATAGATTCATATTTTGCTAAATTATCCCAAGTATGTATATCTACATATATTTCGCATATGTATTTGAGAAATTATTAATTTATAGCGGTAATAATACAATGTATTTATAAGGGGTTGTTCTAGAAAATTATTATCTTATTAATTTATTAAAATTGATCATTTTTTGAACTGGTCCAAGTCAGGACCAGAAGAAATTATTATTTTAAAGAGTTTATTAATTTATCGAGTATTAATTTATAGAGGTTTTACTGTATATATATATTTAGGGTAGGTGAAAATCCATAACATCTTTAAAATTATTTAAAAGGTTATTTCTTCATATGTTTTTATTTATTGATTTTTATTTCTCACATTGAAGTTATTCCATTTATGCATAATATAAATATAAATATAAAATTAATATTAAAAACAAAATAACATAATAAAATTAAGAACTAGTCCTACTAAATTTGTGATATTAATATTTTCCTAATATACAACTCATCATTTCCTAATAATTTCTGCACTCAACCTAACATAAGCTTAAAAATTCACACATATTAACAAGTTCAAAATAGTAGGAAATTAGGAAGTTGGCATTTTTTTTAATAACGAAAAATTATTATAATAAAAAAATTATAATACCTGTGTTTGCCATATGAAGTATCTTATTAATATTAATGAAAAAGATAAATTAGTTTATTAATTTTTTTAGGTCGATTATATTATGTTGTCGATAGATTCATTTTTTAAAATATTGTAAATATAACTAAAATATTTTTCATTATGTGCCCTTATTATACACATACCGGTTTTACTATTTTACCTTTTAAAAAAATAAATATAAATATCTATTAAAGGAAAAGTACAAAAATAAACCTTATGGTTACACTACCAAAATTAGTAATGAAAAAAATTCATTTGGCTTAAAAACCAAAAAAAAAAATTTAAATTTTGTTAGCAAAGCTTAAATAATTGTTTTTGGTCCCAATGGGCGTGCCAAAAATTATTGGCGATATTTCCGAAATATCCCAATTTTTAACCTTGGTACGCGAGTGTGAGGATTAAAAACGGTAAAAATAATGCGGACGTGCCAGAAGCTTCTCAAAGGATAAAATGGTAATTGAATAAAATAAATAAATAAAGTGCGTCTAAATGACTTGAATTCTAAACGAAAAGCGATTGACGACCATTACAAGGACTGAAAATAAAAATAACGATCTTGGACTAACAGGTCGGAAAACAATTCTTTAAGATATGTACCAAAAATAAAAGCAATAAAAACGACACAAATATATAACTTTTTTAATTTTATTTTATATTTTATTGATTTTGTAAATATTTTTCGATTTTTTTGTATTAAAAATAAATATAGAACGTGAAAATTACAACTTAAAAATAATAACTTTAAAGCTGGAAATATAAATAAGTCATAAAAATAATATGTACGGGGTTAAATAAAATTAACCCATCTTGTTGGCGCGGTTGAGATGTGTGAAAATGAGGTCTCGAACTTCGAAAACTTGTCACGGGGGTTGTTGCATCCTTTGGGTAATTATGGGCGAATTTGGAGCCAAACAATCTTTTCATAGTAAAAACATTGTCTCAACTAAGCGTCCATTAGAGTTGCTACACTTGGATCTCTTCGGTCCAGTCCAGCCGCTGAGCTTGGGTGGTGAAGATTTTCCTTGTCATTGTAAATGACTTTTCCCGGTACACTTGGATCATCTTGATGAGTAGCAAGGATGAAACCTTTGAGACGTTTTCAACTTTAGTAAGAAAACTTGAAAATGATAAAGACCTTAAGTTGGCTCACATCCGAAGTGATAATGGTGGAGAATTCAAAAACCAACAGTTTGTTGAATTCTGTGAAACCAACGGCATTGACCATAATTTTTATGCTCCTAGAATGCCTCAACAGAATGGGGTTGTTGAAAAGAAAAACAGAACCTTGGTTGAAATAGCCAGGACAATGCTGAGTGAGACCCATATTAAATAGGGCTCTAGTCAGACCCATATTAAAGAAGACTCCCTACGAACTTTGGACAGGACGAAAGCCCAACATTGGATACTTTCGTGCCTTTGGTTGTAAATGTTTTATTCTAAATACCAAAGACAGCCTTGCTAAGTTTGACTCAAAAGCTGATGAAGCTATCTTTTTAGGCTACTCAACAAACAGCAAAGCATATAGAGTTTTCAATAAACGAACTCAGGTCCTAGAAGAGTCAATACACGTTAAGTTCGATGAAACTAACCCTGCAGGAAAAGACAAGCAGCTGACTGAGGATGATCCATACTCAGCACCCGCTGAGCAAGAAACAGCCGCTGAGTCACTACCTCAAGGGCTGACCAAAGGTAAAAGCGAAACTCAAATTGTTTTCACTGACCAATCTATACCTGCAGAGATTGTTGTAACACAACCAGCTCAAGACATCACTCTTCCAAAAGAGATCAGAATACCAAGAGGACACTCAGAAAGTGTCATTCTTGATGCTGCTGAAAACACCCTGATGACAAGAAATCAACTCAGGAGATACCTCAGCAACGTAGCATTCGTCTCAGTTCAGGAACCAAATAACTTCGCTGAAGCTGAGCACGATGAGTTCTGGATGAGTGCAATGCAAGAAGAACTTGATCAATTCAGAAGAAATGAAGTATGAGACTTAGTGCCAAATCCAAAAAGTTAGAAGACCATAGGAACAAGATGGGTCTTCCGCAACAAGCTGGATGAACAAGGGAACGTGGTCAGAAACAAAGCAAGACTTGTAGCTCAGGTCTACATTCAGCAAGAAGGTATTGACTACGGTGAGACCTTCGCCCCAGTGGCAAGGCTAGAGGGTATACGAATTTTATATGCATATGCAAGTTATATGAACTTTAAATTGTTTCAAATGGATGTTAAGAGTGCATTTCTTAATGGAGTTATAAACGAGGAAGTCTATGTTAATCAGCCTCCAGGGTTTGAGGATCCTAAGTTCCCAAACCACGTTTATACTCTCAAAAAGGCTCTGTATAGTCTCAAGCAAGCACCACGTGCTTGGTATGAGAGGCTGACCAGTTTCCTGCTGACTAGAAATTATGTCAGAGGTAAAGCTGATACAACCTTATTCATTAAGAGGAAGGGTAAAGATACCCTACTGGCTCAGATATATGTTGATGACATTATTTTTGGTGCCACTAACGAGTCAATGTGCAAGGAATTTAGTAAGCAGATGCAGACTGAGTTTGAAATGTCAATGATGGGAGAACTTAACTTCTTCCTTGGACTTCAAATCAAACAAGGGAAAAATGGCATCTTCATCAGTCAAACTAAGTATTCTAAGGAGATATTGAAGAAGTATGAACTTGAAAATTGCAAGTCAATATCTACCCCTATGGGCATTGACACTGTCCTCTGCGCTGATGAAAATGGTAAGTCAGTAGACATCAGATTGTACCGAGGTATGATTGGTTCTCTACTCTACTTAATTGCTAGTAGGCCGAACATTCAGTTCTCAGTATGTTATTGTGCTAGATATCAATCTAACCATAAGGAATCTCATTACATAGCTGTAAAAAGAATCCTTAGATATTTGCAAGGCTCAGTGAATGGAGGTTTGTGGTATCCCAATACTCATGATTTCACACTCATTGGATACACTGACGCTGACTACGGACGAGACAAGCTTGAACGAAAAAGCACCTCAGGAGGATGCCACTTCCTTGGAAGTTGCCTTGTGTCCTGGTTCAGCAAGAAGCAGGCGTTAGTAGCCCTGTCAACCACTGAAGCTGAGTACATTGCTACTGGAAGCTGTGTTGCTCAAGTCCTATGGATTAAGCAACAGCTTGAAGATTATGGCGTTCAGACTAAAATAATTGAAGTCAAATGTGACAACAAGAGTGCCATTGACCTATCAAAGGACCCAATCCAACACAGTAGGATGAAGCACGTCAGCATAAGACATAACTTCATCAGAGATCATGTACTCAAGGGAGAGATCAAGCTGACCTATGTCCCAACGGATGAGCAGCTTGCTGATATCTTCACAAAGCCACTGGCTCGTGAGCAATTCAACATACTTAGACAAGCCATTGGTATGTTTAATCCTCTTCAATAAATTCCAAGTATAATATGTGATATATGCATGTGAATGATTTATGCCAAATCAATAACTATCACATGCTGAGTAGATATACATGTTGAGTGTTTATCTTAAGCTGAGCTACTAAGCATACGAATTATTCCTTTTTTTCATAACACTGACTACTCAGAACTTTAAACGTTTGGAATCCTTAACACTGAGTAAAGATCCGTTGCAAAATTTAATGCAAAACACGCGAATTAAATAGCCACCTAGGATGATGTAAGCGCAATAATTAGAAAACACATGCGCCGAATGTGTCATAAATGCCAGAATTTTTGTCGATTGAGTATCTCGAGGTCAAACGGCCACCTCAACGCTTCAGATCAACTCGACACCTCTATAAATAGTGGATGATTTCCCGCTTTTACCTCTTTACGCTTAGAAATCTCTGGTATTCAAATACTCTTCTCTAAAAGTTCCCAAACTTCTCAAACTTCTCTAGGAATCATGACAAAAGATTCTCAGAATGTCTCCGGTGCCGGTTATGCCGATAATCGCTCCGATGAAAACCCTCCATCTCCTGCTCAACAGGAACATAGAGAGACTCCCACTAAGTCTCAAGAAACTAGTCAGCGTGACCACTCAAAGGTCACTACACCAAGAAGGAAAACCAAAGCTGACCAAGCTACCTCCTCGAAAGGGAATCAAAAGCAGGACAAGCCAAAGAAACCCGTAGAACATACCTACTCTCTAGTCTACGAGAGTGTTAGGGGATATAAGGTTGACCACTCTCGATGGTTTTCGAAGGGATTTGTGGAAGCTGAGCAACCCTTGTGTGAGTGGATCTCGAAGAATGGCTAGACCGAGCTGTTCTCAGTTCGAGAAGCTACCTATCCTGAGTTAGTGAAAGAATTCTACGCTAACCTAAGAGCTGCTGATGATAACCGGGACTACATGGTCATCAAGGTTCGAGGGAAGGATATCTTCATCAACCCTGCTTACCTTGCCTCACTACTCAAGCTGAAAAACGAAGGAGCAATACTTCGTAAATCAGGTGACCGAGATAAAACCAACTACTCCGTTGAGTTTTGTAAGCCAGCCGGTCATATAGGAGAGATATCCAGCACTTCCATGGGACAGAATCAAAAGATGGCCCATTATATCCTAACAAACTTTCTCTTCCCCAATTTCAACGCTACCAACTCAGCGTCAAACTTTGAGCAGTGCTTTATCTGGCACATGCTGACCTATAAGCCGATCAACATGCCTGTCTTTATAATCGGTGGGTTTCAAAGGAGTACTGGAACCCTTAGGTTAGGCTCCATTATCACAAGAATCCTCAAAGATCACCGAGTGAGCTTGGTTGAGGAAATCCACACCTGGGGCACAGAGATCACTGCAGCTGCACTGTTTGGTCTATTCTACGATCAACCAATTGTGCCCAAGAAAGGGAAAGGGGCCGCTGTTCAGGAAACCGAGGGGATGCAGACCCGAAAAGGAAAGAAGGAAAGAAAGAGGAAAGCTGTTCAAAGCCCCTCTAGAGACTCTGTTTCTCCACCGAAAAATCTTAAGTTTGTGTCTAGAGGAACTAAGCCTCAAATTCAACAAGGTCAAGTTGGACCTAAGTCAACGGAAAACCTCAAAAGGCAAGCTGAGCCTGAGGTAGAAGAGAAAGAGGACACGATGAGCAACCACTGAGAAAGAAGAAGAAAATCTCTTCTGGGTTGAGTCCCATCAATGCACCTCCCACTGACTTCATCATTCCTGCTGACTCACACTTTGCACGAAGTCTTGGCGTTGACATTGAGCAACCACAGGGTGAACAAGATGAAAAAGAACTGGGTGGTCAGTTTGATAATGAGGAAACAGTGGATGATGAGCAACATGAGCCATTAGATGTTGAACAACATGAAACAACCTACACTGAGCAGGTTGAAGAAGAAGAAGTTGAGCCAACAGCAAAGGAACACACTGTTCAAGGGGAAACTTCACCTACTGACTCTATTGAGTCCATTCCTGCTGACCCCTCTCCTCAAAAGACTAAGAAGTTAAGGGGACTTAAGAAGAAGGCACATCGATCCCCTATCATTGACCTTATGAGTGACTCACCTCTGCGGGATCAGATCACTGACCTATCAGATATGCAATTTAAGTTCTTCTCAAATCCCATTGAGTCTCCACCAGAGCAACAGGAAAAGCAAGCCTCTATTTCTAATCCTAAGGAACATGCCGACTCAACTGCTCCCCTAAGCCAAGATGATCCCGAGTAAGTGCTCGAAGTTCCTGCTCCTCAACATGTTGAGACAGCTAAGGAAATACCTGCTCAGGTCGTTGCTGAAACACCTCAAACTCCTAAATCCAGTCAGCTTCAGCCTGACTCTGAGCAAGTGACAAATTATGCCGATCATACTCTTCCACAAATACAAGTGCAGAATGTCATCCAGTAAGCTTCTACTGGAAATCTAAACTCAAGACCATCCGCTGATCATGCTGGCACTTCTAATATTGAGCAGAACCAAACACCTCCACAATCCGGTTCTACTCATACTCCGGCAACTGGGCCAAATAATGATGGATCCTTCTCGTATCTGAATGCCTCTGAGTCTGGTCGAAGAATTATTGACTCAGCTCTAGCTTTGCTCCATGACCTCCATCAAACAAATATCGATGCCGCTGGGTCAGTTCCTGTTGAGCCAACTCAGCTTTTATCTGTCACTCAGCTTCTCACATAAATCAAATGTCTTAAGGATCTTCTGAGTGTCATGACTTCACTTCAGTCTCAACATGATTCGCATGTTTCCAATGATTCGAGATCGATTGGATCGATAAGCCCATCTGAATGTAGCTTTAGCATGCGTCTCTTATTTATATGGCCTAAACGACAATGCCACAAGTAAGTTGAATTATCTAGCTTATGTCTTTTGGTATCAATTGCGAAAACAGAAATTTTGTCATCTAACACATAAATCCCATTTTGTGATATTCCTGAAAAATAGAAGATCGAATCTGTATAAAAATCGCAACGTTTGTCTTTTATTGAAATATGAAAACCATCGTCAACGAGACGGCTAATAGAAATAATATTTCTAGATATTCCTGGAATATCCTTAGGCTGTATCCGGTATCAAATACCAAAAGATTCAGACTGTGAAATTTCAATATAAAACATACCAGATGTTGAAGTCCCGACTTCTTCCCCTTTCGAGGAAGGCTAGGTACACCAACAGTTTCTTTTCCAATGCCCGTCTTCACCACAGAAGTGGCACTCTCCTTTGGGCTTCTTCACTTCCTTTCCCTTAGCTTTGTAGGGCACGACTTTCTTACCTTTCTTGGGATAATTAGGATTGGGATAGCTCCCTTTCCTTTTCTTTGATCCCTCAATGACAAGAGCCGGTATGGCTTTGTCTTTCTTCATATTGGGCTCAACTGACTTGAGCATATTTGCAAGCTCTTCAAGAGAGGTTTGCAAGTCATTCATCTGATAGTTCATAATGAACTGTGAATAACTTTCTGGGAGGGATTGAAGAATTAAGTCTATACTTAATTCGTTATCCATCCCAAATCCAATACTAGAAAGTTTGGTAATGTAGCCAATCATCTTGACACAATGTGTCATGACAGATGTGCCCTCTTGCATCCTACTACGATATAGCAACTTGGATATCTCGTAGCATTCGCACCTGGTTTGTTTCCAAAACAATTCCTTTAAGTGCATGATGATGGAATAAGCATCCATTTCCTCATGTTGTCTTTGTAATTCCGGTGTCATCGATGCAAGTATGATGCATCCGGCATGATCATCATCAGCCTTATGCTTCTGGTAAGCATCAATTTCCTCAATGGGAGCATCATCAGCAGGGAGAGGGGGTATCGATGTATCAAGTACATACCCTATTTTATCGAACTTCAAAACAATTTTGAGGTTACGAAACCAGTCGGTGAAGTTTGAACCATTCAATTTGTTATCGGTAAGAATGTTTTGCAGATTGGTTTTAGTCATGATTATAAGAGTGGGTTTAATTAAACCTTGAGATGTGAGAAAGAGTAAACGTATGTTATTCATTTGCTTAAAGTATATCAATCTAAAATTATAGGCCTTTTAGTTTATTTTAGATTGCTCCCACTATTTTGCCAAATTAATAGCACTCCATATTAATTCGAAGAATTTCACAAATCCTTTAGTGAGCTAGGATCCTAACTCCTGAGATTTCGCCTTGAGTTTACTCAACAAGCTAGTCTCATTCATTAGGTAGATTCATGTAATCAATCACATCTTTAATGTGATTCATAGGTTATTGGGTTACTAACCACATTAGTAACTAATATGCTATTCATATTAATCTCAACCGTCTTGCCCATTAGTTTATAACAACATGAGTTTACTCATCCAATTATCACAATCTAATTTAAGTATTACCCCATATTCATGAAAAATGATTTTCGATAATTCGGGTGTTACCGAAAGGACCCCGAGCTTGAGTTTACTCAACAACCCAAAGGCCCTCAGCACTGCCGGCTGAATTATAATATTAGGGAGGGGCAACCGATTTTAATAACTTGTTTATTTACTTAACTTTTTAATGAGGGATTTTATTTTAGGTCTCATAATCTAACTTAGTCTTGATTTGCTTTAGCATACATCAGACACATACATTCACATACATTGGCGTTATGGACATATCATCTAAATTACTCCGTCGAGCCAGAGACGGAATAAAAGGGCAAACCTAAGGAAATACTAACTATTACATATTTCTCTTTAGGTCATCCGTCTTCTCCATGGTGCCTTGAAATTACATATTAATTTCTATACTACTAAAGAAAACTTCAATTGAATTGAAGGGAATCAGATGAGAGGAGAAATTACAATAGATAGTAGAAAGGCAGGACTAGCATGCCCTATTTCAAAAATACCAAAAGACTAAAGAGGGTCCAAATATGTCCATAACTCCAAACATGCATAGACTCAATTAAATAAATTTAATTGGTTGATTACATAACTATCTTATGTAATATTTATGTTAATTACATTAACATATCAAATTAACTTTCATCCAATTTTACTTCTAATAGTTTCGTATCTTTTATATTAATCTTTAGATTAATATAACTATACAAAACTTTAATTATGCACGTCCCAATTATTTTGATTTTAATTCATTTAACATTTTGATTTACAAATTGGTAAAACAAACTTTTAAACAAATTTTCATTCGATAATCAAAACAGAAAACTATCAATTTCTGAAACATATATATTTAAATATAAAAACGATTTTAAATATATATATATCAGTTCTAAAACGGTTTTAAAACGATTTTCAGAAAATAGGAAAAACTACTATAGATTTCCGTCTTATCTTTAAAATTAATAAAACTGATTTTATAAATCTAACTATAAAACTAATAGATTTCGTTATAATGATTATCAACCAAAATAATTAGGAACATACGCATAATCTATTTTAATTAACAATTAATTAAAACTTATTTATCTTTAGAATCAATTAATCAAAACAATTTGTTAATTAATCCTAACTATAAATATTTATTCAATCCTATTGAAAAACTTCTAAATTTTCATATATGAAATAACGGATTTAACGATGGCGCTGATACCACTGTTGGAAATTAGGCTAAGGTATAGCAGCGGAAATATAAAATTTTTAACCTATTTCGATAAACCACAAGATCCGTTAACCGTTATTTCATATAAAGAGGGATAAGAAGAAATGCCTTTTAGAAGTTCTATCTACCGTTGCAAACGAAGTGCCCACAACTTCAAAAGAGATAGAAACTGTCTACCAATCTGCCCCTATCCGAAACAGACCTTCCAGACCTCCGAACGACAATCCCTTCGGTGGAAACGTGGAAGAATATGTCTAGAAGCTCTTGTCCAAAAATCGCGACGATCCGACGGTTCAATCTCCGGGAATCCGCGAAATCGTGAACTGACCTGATGTAGGAGTAGTAAAACGAATTTCTCCCTTTTGTTTGTTTTTCTTCTTTGAGTTCCCAAACACGAAATAAAACACGGGAAGATTAATTTGGAATCAACCGTTGAATAGCAACCAAAGTAGATTGCCTCTAACTAATCAACACAAGATCAAGGATAAAAGAAATAGATGAAAATCAATTGATCAAACGAAGCCGTAGAGAAATCTCGTCCTCGAACTAGGGGTGTCGAATTTTCTCTCTCTTGGACTAGGTGAATTTCGAAAATCACAAGTAGGGTATGGCTTGCTTGGATTTCGAAAATCTCAAGGGAAGGGGTATTTATAATATCTTGTATCTAATCCCTAGTTAGATAGAATTAGGTTACTGAATAGGAATTCCATTCGGAATATCATTCGTAATTATTATCTCACTATATATCTAATATATTAAGGATAATAATAATAATCTTATTGGATAATAATAGGAGTATATTAATCTAATTAGAACTCCTAACTTAATTTTCTCTTAATTAATTTAATTCATATTCCTAATCTAATTAGGATTAACAAAATCAAATTAATTATTCATGTATATCACTACATGAATTTCGACCCCCTTATGTCCATGAACCTTATTGGGCTCAATTGGGCTTCTATCAATTAATTAACATCTATCTCTCTTTTAGGTTCCAAGTCTTACGTATGATCCATTAGGTTCTTATTGCTTATAGCCGTATGCAACGTTATTAAATTAATTTTCAAAGAATTATATTTAATCTTTGCATAACGGAATGATGTACAGAGTATGTGATTAGCAAGTCCGTAATCATTCCCCCAGAGCTATAAGAAGACAGGTTGATTCTGTCGTTAACCTTTCCGTATTAGTTACAGTATAATTCGATCCTTTATCAACTACATCCTTGAACTGAATCTTATGACTATGGGTGATGTCAAGTCACATATAGCGAGACGTTCGTTTTACTTGTACAGGCCGAGTCAACTCAAAAAGATAGGTTAAGTGAAATCTGTATTTCTTACTCTTAAGCTATCACCTTGCAAGGATTTAGAGTCGAGTCTTCCACAAGCGATCCATGGATGTATCTCCCATTTATCGGGAGTGATAAATGCTCAATCCAATATATAACGACTCCGCAATTACTTCCTATGATACCCAACGTCTACTGTTCACATCCCAGAGTCATCTCTGTTAAGGATCGTGTTACACCAGAGTCAAAGCATCACATTCCGTAACCCAGAATACCAATTAATATTCCTTTGAGTCTGAGGATTAGTTATACCTATTAATACCAATGAGATGAACAGGTGACAAGGATGAATCTACCCATCCTGTTATCTCAAATCGGATCCCCAATCCTAATGAACAACGTTTCATCGGATCTATGTAACTGTCCAGATATCTGTATATATGAAGCTTGTGAGATCAGTTTTCTGTCGGACAGAAGACATTGTTACATACAAGTCTCAACAGTGATATGTCAATCCCAAACATATCACTTGACTTGGGGTGGTTTTAAGTTTATCAGTTTACTATAAAGTTTTGTCTCACTTCATGCTTGTATGAACACTTTATAATCACTTTAAATAAACTTACGGATTTCCTTTTATTAGACTTTATTTAGTGCTTAAAAGGGATTGTCTTTATATAGTTATAAAACATATATCTCATTAAACAAATGATATAAAGAACAATTCATTTACATTAAGTTTGTATCCTAGAACAATTGTCTATAGGACACTAAACCCCAACCTGGTTTACCTTATACTTGCCAGAAGAAGGTGGTTCAGTTATTGGGTTGGAGCAAACCCGGGGAAGGGACTGTGAAATTGAATACTGATGGCTCCTGTCATTCGGATGGAAGGATCGTGGTAGGTGGAGTCTTGAGAAACGCAGGAGGTGCTTGGGTGTCTGGCTTTGCTCAGAACCTAGGAGTGGGTTCTTCCTTCACTGCTGAGCTCTGGGGAATATTCTCTAGGCTTAGGCTCGCTGAGAACCTGGGGTTAAAAAGGTTGATTGTGGAATCCGACAACCTTGAAGCTGTGAAGATTATCTCTGATAATAAGTCCTCATGTTTAGGCAGCCAAAATTTACTTAAAGGGATCTAAAGGCTTTGTTCTTCCTTTGATTCCATCAGTTTTGGGCATATGTTCAGAGAGCATAACGGGGTTGCCGACCGCCTTGCTGCTGAGGGCCAGGAGAGGATGCTTGGGGTCTCTACCTTCTCGTCGCCTTCGGACTTCTTTTATTCTTTACTTTCTGCTGATCAAGTGGGGGTTAGCTTTCCTAGGCTAATCCCGGGTTAATTCTTCTGGTTTTTGTTTTTCTTCTTTCTTTGCCTACAAAAAAAAAGCAAGTTTGGGGAGTCGGTGAGACACTTGCAAAGTTTAGGGAGCTAATCTACTTTTGTGGACAAGTTTAGGGAGCTAGTGATACGAAATAAGCAAGTATAAGGAGCTGGTGAGACACTTGCAAATTTGAGAGAGCCAATCTACTATTTTAGACAAGTTCAGAGAGCTCGTTATGTATTAGGCCTATTTATAATTTACCATCTTATCATATGAAGTATCATATTAATAAAAAGATAAATTAGTTTATTCATTTTTTAGGTCAATCTATTATGTTGTCGGTATCGATAGATTCATTTTTTTAAAAGATTGTTAATATAATTAAAATATTTTTTTCGTTATGTGAACATATTATACATATACCTGTTTTACTATTTAACCTTTTAAGAAAATAAATATTAATATTTATAATTATGTACATATACCATTCAAATATGATTTTTTTTTCTATTTTCAAGAAAAAGTATTAACAATAAATAATGTACTATATAATATGCAGTATTATATTAGAGAAAAGATAAATACGTTTTTCAATTTTATAAGATTGATTAATAATATTGTCGTTGATAGATTCACTTTTTAAGACGTCATAAACAAAATTAAAATGTTGTCGTTATATTTACACATATTATACAAGTAATTGCACACCTTTTAAGAAAAACAAATATTACATCTTATCTGTTTGTACATGTATGAACGCAAATATAATATGAAGTATTATATTAGTGAAAAGATAGATCATGAAGTATTTTAATTATTTTTAAGAAACATTGTAAACTACTAAATTTAATTAGCAGAGTTGAGAAAGGTGAATAATGTAAAGTATGAAAATATGGATTGTTGGGCTTTTGCAAACTAATATATATAGGCCCAACTGAAGCGATGGGCCCAACTGCAGTGATCCGACTTTTTGGGCCATTAGGGTTTTGGAAGGTTAGGGTTTCTTGAGCAGTATAAATGTAACCTTCTACTTTGTAATCCGTATCTCTTTCATTATAGTGAAATATCCTGGCTTGCTAGTGCCTGCAGACGTAGTCATTCATATTGAGTGGGGAACTGGGTAAACAATTCTTGTGTGATTGCTTTTGTTTTTCGTTTATCATAATCGTATTTTATTCCTAACAATCTTATAACATTTCTTCTATTTGTCAATGTGGCGTAACCTTTATATACTCTCATTCACCTTGATTTAGAGGCCTTACTCGTGACACATGTCCTTACTTCCTCTAATGGGAACGTATATCTACCTTTGTATGTTTGGGTGTTATCAGATGCCTACCCCGTCCCCTTTCAATTTCCTAATTTCCTTAAGGCTTCATTCAGTTGGGAGGCTCTGGAGTTGAAAATCGAGTAAAGATTGTTGATCATTCTAGTGAGGATCGTAGTAGAAACAAATAACTGAAGCCAAATCCTTAATGATGATATAGATATGAGGGCATGTGTATTACTTGATCTTTTCTCTATGGTAGGTGATAAGTCCATTAGTACCATAATGACTTAATTTTAGAAATGTGGAATTCTTTTTAGATGTCTCTTCCACACACCATTGTTCTCATTAGATATGATGCCATGTACTGATTGAAAGGATTTTGTTTTTTTTTATGAGGAGCACATAAATAAAGGGATTTGGGTTTACAAGTGGTGCCCTTTTAATAACTCTAATTCAATTAGTACCACAACCTCGTTATATTTTGGGTCGACATACTTTTTCAACAAAACAAAGACAAAGAGAAACCAAAACCATTAATTTTAAGAACAGAGCATGTAGTCTAACTAGACTAGACTAGGAAATAACAGTCATTGTCTAATAAGTAAGTACGGCCTTATCAAAATTGATCTAAATTTGAAGTTTATAACATTATGTCCAAGTTTGGATCTCATGTGATCTCCACCTAAAACTAATACTTTCTATAAACATGTAACAACACAGTGGATTTATAACATTTAGAGAGGTATCAAAATAGATCTATGATTTTTAAGAAAGTATCAATTTAGGTTCCACGTATCAAATAGTACTAATATAGGATTAATGTTTAAAAAATGGTATTAATTTAGGCCTCGGATTGAACACTACATTCCTATTACTGCTTTAAGTTCTGATTTCTCATTCCATCTACAATTGATAGAACTTAAAGGAGTAAGATCAATGATGTATCTTGTTCCGTTATCGAGACCTAAATTGATACATTTTTTAAACCTCAAACCTGTATTAGTGCTATTTTATAAGTGGAACCTAAATTGATATTTTCCTAAAAACCAAACGCCTATTTTGATACCTTATGTTCATTTCCGAATTCGGAAATATCAAAGTTCAGTTTGATTCATATTCTTTCTAATGGAGAACCTAACCTTGTGGGCTGTCTGAAGCTTCGGGCACCTGAATTTTTATTTAT
The DNA here is from genome assembly GCF_963576675.1 of Euphorbia lathyris. NCBI lineage: Eukaryota > Viridiplantae > Streptophyta > Magnoliopsida > Malpighiales > Euphorbiaceae > Euphorbia > Euphorbia lathyris. The sequence goes on from NC_088919.1 coordinate 69,873,817, forward strand.
ATGAGTATAATAGCACTAGTTAATTGTACATTTAGTTTTATCTTCTTCCAACTGTGACATTTTTCCTTACAAAATAAATGTGTGAAATTCGTTGAGCTCTTTTAAACTCAATTTAAAGCCTTCAAAACAAGAATCAATTCATTTTCCTTACAAAATGAATGTGTGAAATTCCTTTAGATGTGTTTTCTTCTTTAGGTATATCTTTGAACATGTGTCGAAATCCCTCTTGCAATTTCTTTAGGCATTCCAGTTTGCCTTTTGAAGAAACAACAACCTGATAAGTTTATCTACCATCCATACACTGTAATTCTTATCCGAGATTAACATAAAAAGGGTAAATAATTTATTAATCTCCTACTTTTTACCTAACACACTAGCTTTTGCCAATATTAAACTTTTATTTCAATTGGTTGCTTGATATGGTATTAGAACCATGGTACTCCATGTTGATGCTGCTGCTTGTATTAGTGTCACATACCAAATTATTTGTGCCTGAGAGGATGTTGTTTAATTGGAAAACTATACATCTGAGACAATCCTCTCCTTTAAAATACCTTTTGAGTTGAGTTATGCTTTGTTTACCCTTCTCAGCTATTCATGGAGAGAAATTTGGTGGCCATGAAAGCCCGGCCAGCTCACTTCCAGAAGGGAAAAATCCAGAAAATCCTTCCTCAGTTGCACTAGAAGAAACCGTGGTAGGAAGCTGAATTTGTTCAAACCCTAACGGATTTACATTGGAAGAACTACCTCCAAAATCTCTAGAAGTAACCCCAATTCCAAAATTTGGTGGCCATGGAAGCCTGGCTACCGCACTTCCAGAAGGGAAAAATCCAGATAGCCCTTCCTCAGCTGCACTCGAGGAAACGGTGGTAGGAAGCTGAATTGGTTCAAACCCTAACAGATTTACATTGGAAGAACTACCTCCAAAATCTCTAGGAGTAACCTCAATTCCAAAATTTGGAAGCCGGGCCACCTCACTTCCAGAAGGGAAAAATCTAAATAACCCTTGCTCAGTTGCTCTTGAGGAAATGGTCGTCGGAAGCTGAATTGGTTCAAACCCTAACGGATTTGCATTGGAAGAACTACCTCCAAAATCTCTAGGAGTAACCCCAATTCCAAAATTTGGTGGCCATGGAAGCCTGACCACCTCACTTCCAGAAGGGAAAAATCCAGATAAGTTTTCCTCAGATGGGCTGGAGGAAATGGTCCCAGGAAGCTAAATTGGTTCCAACCCTAACGGATTTATATTAGAAGAACTACCTCCAAAATCTCCAGGAGTAACCCCAATTCCAAAATTTGGTGGCCATGGAAACTGGGCCACCTCACTTCCAGAATGAAAAAATCCAGATAACCCTTCCTTAGTTGTGCTCGAGGAAACCGTTCCAGGAAGCTGAATTGGTTCAAACCCTAACGGATTTACATTGGAAGAACTACCTCCATAATCTCTAGAGGTAACCCCAATCCCAAAATTTGGTGGCCGTGGAGGCATGACCACCTCACTTCCAGAAGGGCAAAATCCAGATAACGCTTCCTCAGCTGCACGGGAGGAAACAGCCCCAGAAAGCTGAATTGGTTTAAACCCTAATGGATTTACATTAGAAGAACTACCTCCAAAATCTCTAGGAGTAACCCCAATTCCAAAATTCTGTACCCATGGAAGCCTGGCCACCTCACTTCCAGAAGGGAAAATCCAAATAACCCTGGTTCAAACCCTGACGGATTTACATTTGAAGAACTACCTCCAATATCTCTAGGAGTAATCCCAATTCCAAAAGGGTTCGGATTAGGTGGAGTCATAATTGAAAGATCAAAATAAAGATTTCCTCTAGAGAGTCCAGGACCAAGAGCTCCCACATCACCTCCTCCGCCTCCAAAATGCAGCGGAGGTGGAGGAGGAGTACGAGGAGCGCCCCAGAACCGGAGCCACTTCCTCCAGCAACATTATCGCTGTTCTTCAACATATCCGAAAACCACTGATCCCACATCATGGAATCAGTAAGGTTAGCCCAGATTACACCACTTCCTCCTTGTTGAACCATCTCAACGCTAGGAGGCAGCGGCGATGGGGGAGGCCTAAATACACCAGCTCCTTGTTGAGCCCTCTCCTCAAAGCTAGGAGGAGGAGGGGGCGGCAGAGCCAGCTCAGTCCCTGGCTGCACCACCGGAACAAGAGGAATGGTTTGTTGAACGTAACAAAATCTCTTCATAATGTCTTCCATTCTTTCCTCAATTAGCTATAAATTTTGTACTATATAATATACACTATTATATTAGTGAAAAGATAAATCCGGTTTTCAATTTTATAAGATTGATTAATGATATTGTCGTTGATAAATTCACTACAGTAACAGATTCACTTTTTAAGAGATCATAAATAAAATTAAAATGTTGTCATTATATTTATACATATCATATAAGTAATTTCACACCTTTTAAGAAAACAAATGTTACATTTTATCTTTTTGTACATGTATCGACACGAATATAATTTTTTAGTTATTTTAAAGAAATATTATAAACTAAAATTATATTAGTGAAAAGAGATTAGTATATCAATTTCGTACGTGATGTGAGTAAATTTATGTAAAATCTTCTTACTTTAACTAAAGCTCCTTTTATACATAATATGAGACAAACAAACCAGAAATCAAAGGTGGGTCAGGGAACATCAATCCTACTACTAAATTTAATTAGTAGAGTAAGGAGAGGTGAATAATGTAAAGAAATTAGGGATTTTGTGCAACCATTGTTTCTTATTAGATATGATGCAATGCATCGATTAAAAGGGTTTTTTTACGAGGAGCACATAAATGAACAAATTTGGGTTTTCGAGTGGTGCCCTTTTAGTGGCTCCTGTTAAATACATTGTTTTACTTTCCTACACATGCCTCAATTTCCTAAATTCTTTAAAGCTTCATTTAGTTGGAGGCTCCGGAGTTGAAAATCGAGGAAAGATGGTTGATCATTCTAGTGCGTATCAGAGTAGAAATAAATAACTGAAGCCAAATCCCTTAATGATGACAAAGACATGATGGCATATGTAGAACTTGATCTCTTCTCTATAGGGTGTGTGCAAGCAAGTATTGGGTATCACATAAAGTAATTGCAGGGAAGTTAATGTTAGATTGAACATTCGTTACTCTTAATAGATAGGAGATATATCCATGGTCTCTTGTGGAGAATTAACTAGAAATCCTCGCAAGGTGATAAGATTAAGAGTTAAGTGGCTATCCATTTAGAGTTCATTCTACATGGACAATAAAACAGAGTCGTCTCATTTTATGTAATTTGACATATTCCATAGTTACTGATTCGTCTAAGGATATATATAGCTGATGAAGGATTGAATTATATTGGACCTAATACGGAAAGATAAACGCCAGTATCAACCTGGCTTCTTATGGCTCTAGGGAATGTTTATAGTTCTGCTAGTAACATTCTTCGAACTCATTCCGTTATATATTTTAGTTGAAATTAATATGGTTGAATTAATTCTAATAAATATATACTGCTAGTAACGGTCAGAACCTATTGGGTCGCACATAGGACTTGAAATCGGAGGATGAAATAGTAATTAGGAGGGTGGAAAATGAGGGGACCCGAAATATATGTATAGTGGGGATTAATTAATTTAATTGATAATTATAACCAAATTATAGTTATAGTTACATTAACTTATTATGTGATAATATTAATTAGAAGATTTAATGTGATTATATCTCTAATTAAATTAATTTCCTAACATAAATAAGGGAGAATTACAAAACTAGCACCTTTTAAGGTGTTAGTTTTCTTTTCTAACTCATTTTGAAGAACTCACCAAAACTAACACATTTCATTAACAAAATTCCAACATTGCCCTCCTCTCTAACCTTATTATAACGTTGTCTTTCCCCCCCCCCATTTTCCTCTTTTTCTCGCGCACTCGCTCTCTCTCTCTCTCTCTCTAAAGAACAAATCAATTTACAGACAACGATCTATAATCAATCCAACCCACAGTTTGTGCTTCAAGCTTTTATACACAATCATGTAAGTTTTTCATGTATTTACAATATTTGAAGCTTCGTCCTATTCATGGTTAAGACGTAGCACTTTGTTTCTCTAAAACCCAATGTATATTGTTGTTGTTGCCTTTTCATGTTATTCGTGTTCGTGCGAATCCCTAAAAACAGTGACATTGTTGTAGGAAGATGCATTTGGTTTGTAACTTCACTCTGTGATTTTTTCCCGAAATGGTCGATATACGTCAATATCTTATTAATATCGACAGAAATATCGGCGTCGATAGATGAAGAATATCGACGTATATCGACCTCGGTTAAATGAGATTTTCCATTCTAAATCATAATATTCAAACACAAAACACATAAAACATAGATGAGAACAATATTTTTATATTAAAATAAAGAAAAAAATACACAAAACATCAGAAAACGGAAAAAACACAATAAAACATAATAGACAAACACAAAACACATAAAGAAAAGAGAAACAAACACAAAACAACAAAAGTACATAAACATTAAAGACAAAAAATACTTAAACTAAACATTCAGGTACTCATGACCCAAAAGGGCGTCAGCGTAGTCCATCTTGGACTTCTCCAACTGCCTTTTGAGGAGCCTAATTGTCCTCCTGAGCTGCCTGTTTTTTTCCATAACTGACTCCAGATGGTCAGCCATGGCCTCAGCAACGAAAGACATGGTGTTCGCCATGCCCCTCATGAATCGGACTATTTCGTCCGTGTCACCTTCATGGAAGGATTCGCCGAATGTAGCTATTAATGCTTCGAACTCAGGCAGAGGAGGTGGTGGTGGTGGCGCTTCCATTTTTGGATAAACTAGAGTGTTTGAGAGTTTACTAGAATGAATATACTATGAACAGACAAAGCGTCTATTTATAGGAGAAAGAACCGTATTAAACATGGGGAATCTCAACAGACAAGCCTCATATTTAATGCGTAGAGTGATATTCGAAGAAGAGTGAAAGTCAAAGTGATCATTACCTGCATTTAATGCTCTTTAACAGATCATTCTAGAAAAACGTCTTTTGATCTCCCGTCGATATCCATCGATATATGATCACTATCGACATCTATATCGAGAATGCATCGTAGATATAGGTCAAATATCGACGGAGTAGTCAGTTTTATGTGTCGATATGTGCCGATAGGTGTCGATATGCATGTGTATCGACATATATCGACGTATCTTATAGTTTGAAATGTGTATACCATGATATGCTCCGGTAGCTTTCTTCGTTTAGTTACAAATAATATATAATTTACCTCTGTTTTTATGATAATGCAGAAATATGTCCACCCCGAATACTTGTCTGTGTATGCTTTCGTGGGATGGAGAATGGAAAAAAGAGGGGCCCATGGACACAATGATATACGTTGGTGGTCAATCGAAGGTGCTCCATTTTTCAACGCCAACTGATTATCAAACTTTGAGAGATAGAATTCACGATTCGTTGAACGTTGATGCAACCTGTTTTGACATACAAATGGAAATGCACACAACATACGGTCCAAATAAACTTTTTGGAAGATTGGCACACATAGTGGATGACAGTGATATTGCTGGATTCGTTGAGTTTTGTCGATGGAATAAACCCGATGTGATGCCATTATATGTTACCATGACTCCTCGAACAAGTGTTGCGGAAGTAAGGCGACCAATTGTTGCCGAAGTAAGACGACCAATTGTTGCTGAATTATGGCCACAAATGTTGCTGAAGTAGAGGCAACCAGAATAAGTTCTTGTCTTCCCAACATAGCAATTGAGACTCGTGCTCCGGCAAAACATGTCATGAATCCATATACCCCATCTCCTCTTGGGCTAGACGATATTACATTGGATCACAATTTTGGGTATGATAATAGTGAACGGGGATGATCAAGGATATGGTAATGGATGTGATAACGATGATCATGGATATGATATGATGATCACGTATATGATAACGATGATCGCCAAAGATCCATTTCGGTTGATAATGTTCAACCAAGTTTGAATGAGATTGATGATGAAGAAAGAATGAGAAGGAGAACGGATCCATTTCGATTTGTTCCACAAGTACCAGAGGAGGGAGACATTCTGATGAAAAGTACAGAATCTTCGGGGGATGGTGGTTTGAAGGCGCATGATATGTTCAAAAGCAAACGAGAACTGCAAGATGCACTTGGGAGATATTCAATTGATAATATGTTCGAATGGAAGGTGCATAGATCAACTAAGTCTTTGTTTGAGGTCAGCTCCAAGCATGTTGACACATGCAAGTGGCGGGCTAGAGGTGGAGTCATACTAGGCTCAGATATGTTCATGCTCCAGAGAATTGACAGTATGGACAGTCACACTTGTGATAGGGGTGGACAACTATTGCCGCATCATAGGCAAGCGGGGAAACGAATCGCAGGTATCATATTTAGTGAGAAGTTAGATATGGAGAATCGGGTGTACCGTCCAAGCCACATCATTTGGGAGATTGAAAAATTATTTTCAATCAACCTATCCTATATGCAAGCTTGGAGAGCAAGATGTTGGGCGGTAGATAGCATGAGTGGTTTACCTGAAGAATCGTACATGTTGTTACCTGACTATTGTGAGACACTAAAATTTGTTAATCCAGTTACAGTGACACATATTGAAACTGACGATGAAGATCATTTCAAATTTTTCTTCATGGCTATGGGTGCTTCAATCCGGGGTTTTAACGCACATATTTGCCCCGTTATATGTGTAGATGGAACACACTTAAAGGTTAAATATGGCGGAGTACTTTATGTTGCAGTTGGAAAGGATGGTAATAATCAAATTTATCCAATTGCATTCGGAATTGGTCCGAATGAATGCAATGAATCATGGGCTTATTTCTTCACCAGGTTGAAAGAATGTATTGGTGATGTTGAAGACCTAGTAATAATATCAGACAAGAATAAGAGCACTGATTATGCAGTCAATATGGTGTATCCAAATGCGGTACATGGAAGTTGTGCTCAGCATTTGAAACAGAATGTGAAGGCTAAATTTGGGGGCGGAAAAAAGTTAGACATTGCGTATTGGCAAGTTGCAAAAGCCTGACGGACCTCTGATTTTCAGGAAAGATTCGCCAGACTTCGTAGTATATGTCCGAGGGTAGCGGACTACCTAGAGGAAGCTCGAAGAGAGAAATAGACACGTGCGTACTTTTGCGGACGTCGGTATAACATTATGACGACAAACATATCAGAATCATTCAACGCGAGAATGGGAGATGGTAGACGTCTACCGATCACATTGTTGGTTGAGTATATAAAGACAATCCTCCAAGCATGGTTTCATGAGAGACGCACAAAAGCAGGTTTGATACTAGTACCTTATTCCTAGTATAAGGTACTAAGAGTTCATATATGCTAATATATGAAAAATGTTTTTGCAGGAGAACGGGAGACATATTTGTCCGTATTTTATAACAAGAAGATGCATAAACATGTCAATAAGTCAGTTCGGTGTTCATATAAGCCCATTGATGCTCACAATTTTGAAATCGGCGATCGAGGTAAGGGTGGAATAGTGAATTTGCGCGCGGGAACATGCACGTGTAGGAAATGGCAATTGTCACAGTTTCCATGCAGACATGTATGTAAGATTGCATCAATGCATCGATTAGAGAATGCATATGCGTGGGTGCATCGTTACTACAAAAATGAGACTGTACAATTGTCATACATTGAGCCCATACATCCACTAGGCCACCAGTCTGAATGGAAAGTTTGTGAGACTCCTAAGAGGGTGCTTCCTCCTAAAAAGGCTGCACCTAGAATGGGACGTCCGAGAAATCAAAACCGAATATCATCGAGGGTCGAGGAGGTAACTCCAACAAGATGCACCAGGTGCAAGAATACTGGTCATAATCGAACGAATTGTACTAGTATGTTACGAGTTCCATCGCGACTTCCACCTACAATATCGAGTGAAGCAAGCTGCTCTAAAAACTCAGCTGGAAAATAGTGTACTCTAGTATATTTTGTATTGATAATTTGTGATTGAAATTTTGTGTATTTTTTCCATGATAATTTGTGATTGAGAGTTTATGTCTTTTGAATCAGGATAATGTGATTGAGAGTTTATTTTTTCCATGATAATGTGTAATTTGTGATTGATAATTTGGTCCCATGTCGACTCTATACATCGCCTATACCAGTTTACATTAATAATTTACCAACAAACGTTTATCAACAATAACAATTTACATTAATAATTTACCAACAAACGTTTACATCTTACAAACGTTTACAATCCAAGCAAAGTAGGCCTTGTAATTAGATCATTCTCGTTGAACAATCGTTGGTTGAAGAGTTCCAAGCACACCCACAACCGATAGAAACGTCCATCAGTCCCGGAGAAGCCATAATCCGTACATAATGGCCCTTTTTCAACATAATGCTGAGCAAAAATGCATAGGAAGACACCACAATCATTGGATTTGCGCAGCTGTTGTGGGCACCCGCGAGCCCTCTCCCACTTTATCAATCGATTACCGTTATCAGGCCTCCCACTTTTATTCCAATAATCGGCCTCTTCCATTGCTCTTGTCATAATACAAAACTGGGGTTCTAGCCATTTGTCCATTGATTCCTTGGATGCATTTGACTCCAGACTATCATAGAACTCCATCCTCATTTCTTCCACGTAGAACACCCCGAGTAACCAATGTTCTCCTTTATAGTTGATAGGTATTAGCACATGTTTAACCTCATACCAAGGGCGAGTTAGAAACTCTTCCATCCCATTGATTCGTTGTACAAACAACTTGGCTTGATCCCATTTTCCAGGTTTGTCATAATTCTTAGTCATATTTGCCATCTCCATGAATCCAAAGAAATTTGAATCGATGGCAGTCTAATCCTGACTCTGATGGACGTTTTTTCCGTTCAATAACCACAAAAATGCATTTACAAGCTGGAACACATGAAAAAATAAGTACAAACACATATTACTAAGGACCCAAATTGAATGATGCGTCGATATGGTTGATATATCGATGCATCCTAGTGAACAATATACACCAAATTATACAAAGTTAGCAGAATCTTACTTGGCTATGTATGTACTTTCCAGTTAACTCTGCATCTTCAAACCACGATACAGTCTGTCCCCATTCGATTCCACCTAACTGCCTCAACAGATCACGAGGGGTTTTCTTCTTCCAGTCGTCATAGGCCTGTAGGAGGTGTCCTTTTATACAATCACGACCATCGTGTTGTTCCACGGGGTACTGATCATCATCATCAGCAAAATGACAATTCATCTGAGGATCAGTGAATGGTGACTGAACGTCTTTCCCAGGTTTCTTCTCTCGTTTGGGTCTCCCTTTCACTTCAATTTCCTCCTTGATGTTTCCATCCCATCCTCTCCCTCTTCTTCCTCCTCTTGCCCCTTTTCCTCCTCTTCCATCCCTTCCTCCTGCATCCCTTACTCCCCCTCTTCTTCCTCTTCCACCTCCTCTTCCTCCTCTTTTTCCTTTCACTTCCTCCTCATGTTTAACCTCGATAGTCAAATCTTCTATTTCACCTTTGTCTTCACGCGTAGGTAAAGATGATTGGACAACTTGGTTAACCAGAAGAGTAAGCTATCCATGATCTATGTCAGCATCATGGCCGTAATGGCTCTCATCCTGTTAAAACACCAAGTAGAAACACAGATTATATCATTATTCTATGTTAAAAGCACCGGATTAAACATTAAAAACAAACTTACATCAATCATTATAACAATTTCCCTCTCCTTATGCTCTTTCTTCTCCATATCCTCCTGCGCACTCTTCTCCCTCTCCTCCTGCTCTTTCTTTTCCCTAGCATCCTGCTCTTTCTTCTCCCTATCCTCCATGTCTCCAAACCGTAACCCACTTAGGAGTCCATACTCCCAATCCCCAAATCTTAACTCAACACCTCTAACTTTGAAGCAAAGCTCCCTGGGTTTGAGGTCTTCACATATGATCTCCCTTGTTAAAAGGGTATGATAGAGGACTCCTGCAAATACTGTATTGGTCATATCCAAATACTGCCCGAAGCAACTCTTCCTAAATAGATTTACTTGGTTTGGTGTTAAAGACTCCTTTATATGTTTTCCTGCTTCTAGGTTACACCTAACTGTGATGACGCTTTCCGTTCCAAATGCTTTTTTGTATTTATATTCAGATTTCTTCTTGGCTTTCTTCTTCGAAGGAGAGCCATGCTCATCTCTCTTCCTCTTGTCTACACAATCATGCTAAAAAATATTGTAGACATACCATCAGGGAACATACAATTAAGCTAATTATAACGTTGAGCTAGAATGAACTAGTGTATGCTTAAAATAAGAGACTTATCGACAATTAGCTCGACGATATGAATGTTCTATCGGCAATCGATTGTCGATATGAATGTTCTATCGGCAATAGATCGTCGATATGAATGTTATATCGGCAATAGATCGTCGATATGGATGTTCTATCGGCCATTCATCTGTCTATATCTATGTACTATCTACAATTAGGTTGCCGATGAACATACACATCGACGAATTTCAACCAAACCGAATGACTTTCTAACACCAGACGAACCCAGATAAACCCTAACACCAGAAGAAGTAAACGAAACGAAACGAAATATTCCTTCTCAAACACAACAAATGTACATACAATACAAGAGAGAAACGCAAATGTAAAGTCAAGTTATTTACCCTCTTTTTCGCCATTCCTTCTGAATTCGATTCGTTGTCTGAGCTTCGTGTTCTTGCCATGTCCACTCTAAGTAACAGAGATTCGCCAGATGAAATGTACAGAATCGGGCAATGAATCGCCGGAAAATTAGAGAGATGAATAGCGGGGTGTTAGGTTAGAGAGATGGATGTTCGAATGTTAAAGAGCGGGAGCGGAGTGTTAGAGAGGAGGGCACGGTTGGAATTTTGTTAATGAAATGTGTTAGTTTTGGTGACTTTCTCAAAATGAGTTAGAAAAGAAAACTAGCCCCTTAAAAGGTGTTAGTTTTGTAAATCTCCCCATAAATAAATATCTAATTAGGATTAGGATTCTAATTAAGAGTTTAATCTAATAGTTGTACTTATTTATCTAATAGTAAATGTATTCGGAATAGGATTCTAATTAAGAGTTTAATCTAATGCGATTAGGGTTAATATTTGGAAGACTATAAATAACACCATATATAGAGGCTTATGAATTTCGGCCAACACAAATTAGAAGGGAAGAAATTCTTTCGACCTCCACTCATCTAATTACTCCTTTCGTTTACTCTCTGTTTGATCTCGTGTTGATTCCTTTAGAGGCAATCAACTTAGATTATTATTCATTGGTTCATTACTAACCATTTTCTTATCTATTGTTTTCATTGTTCGTGAAACACGATTAAGAAGTTAGTGGACACTTCGTTTACAATAGTAGATAGATCATCAATAAATGCACACTTGTTTAATCCCTTGTATGAAATAACGATTAACAGATCTTGGAAAAAGGGAAATAGATAAAAATTTATATTTCCATTGTGCCTAGACTTGTCTATTTTCCTTCACCTACCATTTCTCGGTCATCCATGAAAAGCGAGTACATGGCTGGCAAATGCAACTATAAAACTCCTTTAGCTTCGATCCCTTCTTGGCAATCTAAGGTATCCTCTTCCACGTCTAGTGCAACTCTGATGTGACAACGTCAATGCAATCTATCTCACAATGAGACTAGTTTTTCATGCTCATGCAGAACACATAGAGTTGGATTACCATTTTATTCGCAAGCAAGTTCAGATCGGATTCCTTCATATTAGGTTCCTCCCAACACATAGAGTTGGATTACCATTTTATTCGTAAACCAATCCAGAGTAATGATTTTCCCCTGCTTCACGATAGGCTTATGGTTGCTCCTCGACATCGGCTTGATGGAAGGGGGTGTTTAACATAATTCTTGTAATTATCTCTAGGTTAATTATGTCGATAATCTTTACCTATTACGATTGAGATAACCACTTTTTTATCTCTATCATATTAGTAGTTCTTGCTTGTTTAGGAGACTCCCAAAATGCTATCTATACTCTTCGTCATAAACCTTAATGCAATATACTCTTCATCATCGTAAAAGATTAATATACATCCTTGATTAGATCTTAACTATGAGCTTAAATTTTTAGTTCAATTGGTTCCATGACATAGTATCACGTTTCAAGCGCAATGGGCATTTACGTATGGAGGTGTGTCAGAGATTAATATAATTTCTATGATTGGACGTCCAAGATAGGAAGATTAAATTTCCAAACAACGTTTTGGATATATTTTGTTAGGTGAATAGGAAATTGTTTGTATCTCTTGATAAACTGACTTTAGAAACAACTTTTTGGATATATATTGTAATTATCGAATGATTGATATTTCAATATTTATTATATGATGGCTTTTTATGGTTAATTTGTGTTGAGATGCTTTAATTATAAAAAATGATTATTTAATTAAAGCGTTGATTATTGTAATTCATATTTAATAAGAGATTTTTTTTTCGTTGTTAATAATTTTTAATCAGGGGTTTTATTAGTTTTGTAATAAGAGACTTTTTAATCATCTAAACTAGTTTTAATAAGTGTTTTTTGTGTTATTATGATTAATTTTAATAAGCGGATATCTAATTATTATAAATATTTTTTTAATAATGGTAGATTCCTATTGTTGTAAGTTTAATAATAAGCGGACTCATTTCCGTTATTAAAAACAATTAGCAAGACAACGTTTAACAAAGGATTCATAAGGGGCTTTTCCATTTATTAAAAGCTTTTACTAAGTGTATTTGGACTTTTAATAACGAATTTTCCCATTACTAGAAGCCCTTTTTCTTGTAGTGGACAACAAATTTAAATTTCATATTTTATAATTGAAGAAGCATATATTTTCATTAAAAAATTCCCTTTAGAGCTACTAATTATACAATACATTTAACACTATTATTATTTTTACTTACAGCACAATAAAACATATAGATGAATAATTAGTTCAACATTGTGATATCAATAAAACAATAAAACAAGAATTTAGAAAGACTTGGGAGATCAACATTGGCACGTTACTAATACGATAATTGCCACTTCTAGTAATTAGTTAATGGGTAAGACTTTCCAAACAAAAAATTAGAATATTTTTAAACCATCAACTATTAATAATACACCATTCAATTAAGTTTACAAACACAAATTCAAACATTAAATCAGATACATTCGCCATTATCAAACATATCAAACATATTCAGGAGTCTGAATACAGGTCCTTTTTCTATTCAGGGGAGCATTTCTTTTTCACTTTAACTCCCACATAATCAAAATTTCTTTTTCAGGTTGAATTCCCGGTATAAAATATCTTGTAACTAATTGAACTAAAAAGCTTAAGTTTATAATTAAGGTCTAAGAATGGTTTTATTATTATGTCTCAAGAATAGTTTTATTATAATCTCTGACACAGTTCCCTCACGCCAATATCTGCCCAACACAGCTCCATCCCATCATGTGTGCAAATTCAACGAGTTGCCAAGATCCTAACTCTGGACCGTTTGGACCAAAAAGGCTTTAATACCATGTCTGATAAACTGAAATCAATCAAATTGCACCACCAAATTAACTAATGATGATCTTGTTTAGAATTCATCTCCTTAAGGAAAATATCCATAAATTACTGTGTAAAAATGCAAATTAACAAACACAATTAAAATTAATATAAATATCCATTTTCACCCAGATCAAAAGTCGTAGAAGACATTCACATATGAGATGAAAGATGCAAGAAACCCCAACAACATTACTAATATTCCTTTTTGAAGACTCACTAGAACAAACAAAAACAAGAAAAAAAAACTCACACACATTATAAAAACAAACAATGAATCTCCCTGATTATAATGTACTGATTCATGGAGAGAAATTTGGTGGCCATGGAAGCCGGGACACCTCACTTCAAGAAGGGAAAAATCCAAACAACCCTTGGGTTGCCGGAAGCTGAGTTGGTTCAAACCCTAACAGATTTGCAAGGAAAGAACTACCGACAAAATCTCCAGGAGTAACCCCAATTCCAAAAGGGTTCAGATTAAGCGGAGCCCGAATTGCAAGATCAAAATAAGGATTTCCTCGGGTTTAAGAGTGTCCAAGATCAAGAGCTCCCACTTCACCTCCTCCACCTCCAAGGAGAGGCGGCGGAGGTGGAGGAGGAGTTCGATGAGCGCCAGAACCCGAACCACTTCCTCCAGCAACATTATCACTGCTCCTCACCATATCCAAAAACCACTGATCCCACATAGATTACTTCCTCCTTCTTGATCCCTCTCTTTAGAGCTAAGAGGCGGCCACAGTGACAGCGAGAGCGGTGGCCGAACCCTAAATACACCAGCTCCTTGTTGAACCCTCTCCTCAAAACTAGGAGGCTGAGGCGGCAGCGGAGCTACCTGACTCGACCCTGGCTGCACCACCACATGAACAAGAGGAGAAGTTTGTTCAATGTAACAAACTCTCTTCCTAATGTCCTCCATTTTATCCTCAATTAACCGAGCTAAATACTGAGTTTCATCCGGAATCAAATAATTATAATCAAATTCATGGACTTTCAGCTTATTCATGAGAAAAGACAATTCACCTTCGCTATTCTTCTTGGATTTCTTGTGTATAAGCTCCTCAATTTTATCCATTCTCTCCTTCAAGTAGCTTTCTTGGTTCATCATTTTTTTGAACCTCTCCAATTCAGAGATGCTTAGGAATTTGGCCATCATCCCCTCCACCTCCGGCCGGGACGGCCATGTGAGCGGCTCAGCTTCACCTGGGCTGTAAATAGCCACAGATCCTTTTGCACCACAAAGGGTGGTTAGCTCCTTCACTTTCTTACAGACCCCAATTCTTCTCTTCTTCAGACTAGTTTTTCTTGCTGTGTCATTAGCTATCCACATTAACTTCACCTTTTTTCTAGCGATTCTTGATATTCTCTCTTTTTTCTAATTACTTCACTTTCTTGTGTACAGTAAAACCAAGCTGTTGTTTATATAGGAGAATGAAGAAGATGGTTCTGATAAAAATATTATTTTTTTAGGGCAAACTTCGAAATAATCTGACAATGTTAGTCTTTTTGGTATGTAGTTTTTATCTTTGGTGGATTATATTTAGTTTTGTTTTTACATTTTCTTTAGTCAAATAATGTTATTCTTTGCTGATGATAATTCATTAATTGATCTATTTGTGTTTTTAACAGGTTGTAAATGAGCTGAAACGCTCATTCCGTGTTCGGTTTTAATGTATTCTACTCGATTTATAAATATACCGAGGTTGAGCATGGTGAAACTTAGCAGGCTCAGTTATAAGGTCATGAACATGCTCGTGAGCCAACTTTCTTCGATTTTTTTAATAATAATATTTTTATAAACGGGATTATAAAACAACTTAGTTTTATGTTAATTTTAGTTTTGTGTTAAAAAATGTCAAATCAATAATCAATGAATATAATTAGTCAGTCGTTCCTGGAGAATCATGAAAAGAATTAAATAGTTTCTCGTGATCAAAGCTCCTGAACAAACTCGCAAGAAATTCACGAACTGGATGTTGAGCTTAAACTTGAGCTTGTCAATTTTCTGACCAGTTAAGCATGACCAGACCAAATCTCGAATCGACTAAGTTGGGTTTGGCTCGATTACAACCATAGTTTTTACATTTTTTAGTGAATCAATGTTATCATTGTTGAAACACCTTTCCACATAATTTTGATTTGACAAAATGATTTAAGTTAATCCTTGATTAAGACAATTAAATTTAAGTGCTTTGATTTAATTGTACTAATGTATTTATTCGATGTTAAGTATAAAAATATTTAAGAACATAAATCAAATTAAGGCGGAACGAAGTCAGCATGATAAACGTAGCACGTGTTGAGTAAAGAATAACTCAGTATAAAAGAAGGAAAGTCTTCTTCAGAAGTCGAAGCTTTCAAAAGAAGCTGACCACAGAAGCTGAGTAGAAAGCATCTCAGCATGAAAGAAGAGAAGTCTTCTTCAGAACAATATCTTGCAGATCAAAGCTGACCATAGAAGCTGAGTGAAAAGCAACTCAGTATCGGAATTGGCAACAATCAAAGACAACGGCTATTAAAGTCATGCTGAATGATTTTCAGGACAGCACCAATGATCCGTTTGCTAAAAGACAAGATGCGACAGAGATCTGCGCCAATTCAGAAGCTTTGGAATTATGCATGGATACAGTTTCGAGACGCATGGGTCAACTGTTCGCTAGCTAAAAGACGAAACTTGTAAAAGAGGACAAACCTGCGAGAAGAAGACAAGCCTGGCGCCTGCCTGCAAATCTGAAGCTGACCAGAACATGTCGCAAGAAAAATCCGTTTGAATCCAACGGAAAATTCCGGATTCAAATCATTATATCTTCAGATTTCAACTATAAAAGGACAAGTACACTTCTTGGATCCTTTGCCGAAATACAAGAGAAAGAGTATACACATACAAAGCACATCAAAACAAGAAAAAGATCTTACACCAAATTTCTATCTCTGTGTAAAAGCTAGTTTGATTTTGTAATCATCTAAAGTGTTCTTTGTCTGAAAAAGAACAAGTTTGTATCAATTGTAAAATTGAGAGAGTGGTGCTGAGTACTCGGTTTTAAGTACTCAGCGGTAGAGAAATCTAGGTGTTCGGTTATAGCACTTAGTAGGAGTTGAGTAGACGAATAGAGGACGGTACTCTTGCATATTCAACTGCCTTGTAAACGGTTTGTGCTCTACCTTTAAAGAGCTCAGTATTGGATTGAAAAAGCCCGGAGGGATTCTGGGGACTGGACTTAGGAAGAGAGGCCGAACCAGGATAAGTCGTGCTGAGTAATTTCTAAATCTCTCTCAATATATATTTGTATGTGTTGCTTGTTATATTTACTCAGTATATAAATTGTTTAAGCTGACACTGAGTAAATCAGAGTGCTGAGTTGGAAGCTGACCACAAAAGTGTCATTTCCCAACTCGCAAGTAAAACAGTTCTAGTCAGCTTCTGACTAAAACCGTCTTACGCCTCCCTCGGCCGTGATGACCAAAACTGAGTTGTGAAACTCAAAGAATTATATTAAGTCAGCACAATTAAAACGAAAAAGTTACATTAGTTCCTAACTCCCCCCTTGGAACTAATTACACGGGACCAATAAGTGGTATCAAAGCCTAATAGCTCACTACTCAAAGATATAACTATCTTGAGCTGATCCCGATAAATGGCTGAGAACAACACTCGTTTCCTTCCAGGGAACCAAACAACACAAATACTCCCTGAAGGATTATCAATTAGTCGGCCTCCCCTATTCTTTGGATCTAATTATACATTCTGGAAGAATAGGATGAAGAACTTTATTCAAGCCACAAACATGAGTGCATGGTTTGCAATAGTTCAAGGCCCATATGTGCCTTATAAAACTGTTAACAATGAGAAAGTTGTTAAGAGTGAAACTGAGTGGTCAGAAGATGACCTTAAGAAATTACAAAATAACGCTTCGGCTATCAATATGCTTCACTGTGCTCTAGATGCTGCAGAGTACAATAAGATTTCAGGTTGCGAGTCAGCACATGAGATGTGGAAGAAGCTGGAGGTGACCAATGAAGGCACGAGCAAGGTCAAGGAATCTAAGGTAAACCAGCACATGAGACTCTACGAGCTGTTCGAGATGAACGAAAACGAAGACATCTCGGAGATGAACTCAAGATTTACAAATATCATAAATGAGCTCAAGAGACTCGGGAAGAATTTCATCGAAGAGGAACAGTTGAAGAAAATCTTGAGAAGTCTGCCCAAGAGCTGGCAAGCTAAGAAAACGGCTGTGGAGGAAGCCCAAGACTTGACCACGTATAAGTATGACGAGCTGATCGGATCTCTGCTGACTCATGAGATCTCTATGAAAAACTTCGAAGCAAAAGAAAAGTCAGAGGACAAGAAGCAGAAATCTCTTGTCATGAAAGCTGACTCAACCGAAGCTGACTCATAAGATGATGAGGAGATGGCCATGTTTACAAGAAAAATGAGGAAGCTGTTCAGAAAGAACGACAGGAACAGCAAGAGGCCATACAAAAGAAACGACATGTACAAGGCTGAGACAGCAGATATAAAAAGGACAGCTCCAAGCCTGTCACATGCTTCGAGTGCCATCAAACTGGGCACATTAAGTCAAGATGTCCCAACTTAAAAAAAGAAAAGAATGGAAGCAAAAAGGCAATGGTGGCCACATGGAGTGTCAGCGATGAGTCAACATCATCTGAAGGTGATGCCACCGAGTCAGCAAACATATGCTTCATGGTCGATGATGCTCCTGACCACACTCAATCTGAGCAAGCTGACCTCTCAGAAGAATCTGAACAGGAGGAACACTCCAATTAGGTAACATCTTTACTCTTGCTTAGAAATGAAATGGTCAACGCCCTGAGTGATCTATATACACTAACTAAAAAGTGTAATAAGAAAATAAAAGCACTCAGCAGGCGATGTGATGAGATGGAAGAGGTCAAACTAAGTGACCTTCGATATCTTCTCCAAGACAACTCAACTTTGCATAACAACATGGAAATTATGCACAAGTTTGTCTCGGAAGTCCAATCAGATTCAAAGAAACTGAGAAAGGATGTCACAGCCCTACAGAACCAAATAAAAGGTTCAACTAAAAATAAATCTCACGCTAAGTACTCAGGTACTGGTCAGCATAGATAGTTCACTCAGTGTGACTGTTGTGGGAAAAGAGGACACACAATTAATGTGTGTTGGTATACTCAGCAGAAGGTCCAATGTGACTTCTGCGGAAAGAAATGCCATACCAGTAAGGTATGCTGGCATGCTCAGCACAATGGTGCTGACCATACTCAATATTACCCTAAAAGCGTAACCCATTGTGACTTATGTGGTAAAAACGGCCACACTATAAATGTATGTCGTCACAAAGCTAAAATTGATATTTTACCTGCCTATGCTAACAAACGAGGACCCAAAAGAAATTGGGTACCTAAAAATGAATAGTTCAAATTGCAGGTGAGCCTGAGATGCTCGGAGAAATCCAAGCTGTGGTATATTGACAGCGCATGCTCGAGGCATATGACTGGTGATGAAACTCAATTCATCACACTTGAACGTAAACGAGGTGGAAACGTAAGCTTTGGAGACAATAGAAAGGGTAAGATAGTAGGTTTAGGTACTATCGGAGGTAACCCCACTATTGAGTCAGTATCCTTAGTTAAAGGTCTCAAATATAACCTATTGAGCGTAGCTCAGCTATGTGACAGCGGTAGACAGGTTATATTTGATGCTACTCAGTGTCGGATACTCGAGGGAAAAACAAATAATTTGATTTTAACTGCCCCTCGTGTTGACAATGTATATATGTTGAGTTTAGAAAAACAGTTTTCCAAAAATATATGCTTAGTATCTAAAGAGGATAACTCCTGGCTATGGCATAGGAGACTTGGTCATGTAAGCATGGACCTCATTGGCAAATTAGCTAGAAAGCAACTAGTTGAGGGATTGCCCAAATTGAAATTTGAAAAAAATCAATTATGTAATGCTTGTCAGCAAGGTAACCAAACGAAAAAAGTCTTTTCAAAGTAAAAATATTGTCTCAACCAAGAGACCATTGGAATTACTACATTTGGATCTTTTCGGACCTGTCCAGCCACTCAGCTTGGGCGGTAAGAAATTTTCTTTAGTCATTGTAGACGATTTCTCTTGGTATACTTGGATCATCTTGCTGAGTAGCAAGGATGAAACATTTGAGATATTCACAACATTGATTAAAAAGCTTGAAAATGACAAAGACCTAAGAGTAGCTCATGTTAGAAGTGATAATGGCGGAGAATTCAAAAACCAACAGTTTGACGAATTCTGTGAAATCAGTGGTATTGACCATAATTTCTCTACTCCTAGAACACCTCAACAAAATGGGGTTGTTGAAAGGAAGAACAGAACAATTGTCGAAATTGCTAGGACAATGCTGAGCGAAAATAGGCTTCCAAAGTATTTCTGGGGTGAATCTGTCCATACAGCATGCTATATACTCAATAGGGCTTTAGTTAGACCTATTCTTAAGAAAACCCCATATGAACTTTGGAAAGGACGGAAGCCCAATATTGGCTACTTTCGTGCCTTTGGGTGTAAATGCTTTATACTCAACACAAAAGACAACCTTGCTAAATTTGATGCTAAAGCTGACAAAGCAATCTTTCTCGGGTACTCAACTAATAGTAAAGCATATAGGGTGTATAACAAACGAACTCAAGTTGTAGAAGAGTCTGTCCATATCGAGTTCGATGAAACTGACCCCGCAGGAAAGACAACTCAGTCCGCTGAAGATGAACCAAGCTCAGCTTCCGCTGATCAAAATGGAGCCTCTGAGTCATCAGTACAAGGGCTGACCAAAGGTAAGCACGAAACCGGAATGACCTTTGCTGACCAAACTACTCCTGCAGATATCGTAGAAACACCTATTCCAAACAACTCAATATTACCCAAAGAAGTCAAAATTCCAAGAGGACATTCGGAGAAGTCCATTCTTGATGCTGCTGACAAAAGACCGACTTGTCAGAAACAAAGCCCGACTTGTAGCCCAGGGCTATAGTCAGCAAGAGGGCATTGACTACGGTGAAACCTTTGCACCCGTAGCTAGGTTAGAGGTTATACGTATTTTATGTGCTTATGCTAGTTACATGAATTCCAAACTATATCAAATGGATGTCAAGAGTGCATTTCTTAATGGCTTTATAAACGAAGAGGTATATGTTAGTCAGCCTCCAGGGTTTGAAGATCCAAAACTTCCAAACCACGTTTATAAACTCAAAAAGGCCCTATATGGCCTAAAGCAAGCTCCAAGAGTTTGGTATGAGAGGTTGACCAGTTTCCTACTGACCAGGAACTATGTCAGAGGTAAAGCTGACACAACCCAATTCATTAAGAAAAAGGGTAAAAACACCCTGCTAGCACAAATTTATATAGATGATATAATCTTTGGTGCTACTGATGAATCTATGTGCAAAGAATTTAGAAAACAGATGCAAACTGAGTTCGAGATGTCTATGATGGGCGAACTCAACTTCTTCCTTGGACTTCAAATCAAGCAAGGGAAGAATGGCATCTTTATTAGTCAGTCTAACTACGCCAAAGAAATGTTAAAGAAGTTTGATATGGAAGAATGTAAGCCCATATGAACCCCAATGGGTACTGATATTGTCCTTTGTGCTGACGAGAAAGGTAAGTCAGTAGACAGCAAGCTATATCGAGGTATGATTGGCTCTCTACTCTATCTTACTGCTAGTAGACCTGATATTCAGTACTCAGTATGCTATTGCGCTAGATATCAAGCTGACCTAGAGAATCACACCTTATAGCTGTAAAAAGAATTTTTAGATATTTGCAGACCTCAGTTAATGCAGGTTTGTGGTATCCAAACTCAAATGACTTCACAATCATTGGATACACTGATGCTGACTATGGACGGGACAAGCTAGAGCGTAAGAGCACTTCTAGAGGATGTCACTTCCTTGGAAGCTGTCTAGTGTCTTGGTTCAGCAAGAAGCAGTCATCAGTTGCCATGTCTACAACTGAAGCTGAGTACATTGCTGCTGGAAGCTGTGTGGCCCAAGTCCTATGGATTAAGCAACAGTTTGAGGATTACGGAGTTAAAACAGAAACAATTGAAGTCAAATGCGATAACAAGAGCGCTATTGACCTATCTAAGAATCCAATCCAACATAGCAGGATGAAGCATGTCAGCATAAGGCATCACTTCATCAGAGATCATGTACTCAAAGGTGAGATCAAGCTGACCTACGTACCAACAGATGAACAGCTTGCGGATATCTTCACTAAGCCTTTGGCTCGTGAGCAATTCAGCATACTTAGGGAAGCTATTGGTATGTGTAATCCCATTCAATAAATTCTTGATCAATATTGACTGATTATATTATATGTCGAGCAGCTATTGCATGCTAAGTAACTTACTCAAACTGAGCTAATATGAATATCATAAAATCACTTTATGCTGACTAGACATACATGCTAAGTGATTACTATAGGCTGAGTTACTTTGTATGAAAATTTCTTCTACGTAAAAATGAGCACTTAGTATCTCAAACGTTTGGAATTCTAAATGCCGAGTAACATTCACTTGGACATTAAATAGCACGCACGCATTAAATAGCCACCTAGGATGACGTAAGCGCAATAATTAGAAAACAATGTGCCGAACGTGTCATAAATGCCAGAATAGTGGACGAATTCCCACTCACATCTCTTTATACTTTGAAATCTCTGGCAAATTGATTTCTATCTAAATCCCTAATCTTCAAATACTCTGAAAGAATCCCTAAAAATCATGTCGGATTCCCAAAACATCTCCGGAGCTGATTATGACGGCAATCACACTGATGAAAACCCTCCATCTCCTGCTCAGCAGGAATACATCGAAACTCCCACCAAGCCTCAAGGACAAGGTCAGCATGACTAAACTCCGAGCAAGAACCCCCAACTTACCTCGCAACCTCTGCGAAAAGGAAGAAGAAAAAGGAAAAGAAAGAACCAGAAAGAACCTATTCCCCAGTCTTTGGCAGCGTTAGGGGATGGAAAATTGATCGCTCCCGCTAGTTCTCTAAAGGGTTTGTCGAAGCTAAAAAGCCCTTCTGCGAATGGATCTCTAAGAATGGCTGGACTGGGTTGTTCTCTATCCGTGTAGCCACCTATCCTGAGTTAGTAAGGGAATTATATGCCAACTTGCGAGCTGCTGACGATGACAGTGACTACATGGTCACTGAGGTCAAGGAGAAGAGGATCTTTGTTAACCATCCTTATCTCGTTACACTGCTAAATCTAAAGAACGAAGGAGCCGAACTCAGAACCACAAACGATTCCGGTAAAATCGACTACCCCATTGAATTTTGTAAACCGAAGGAGCACAAGGGAGAAATACACTAGTGGAAAAATGACCATTTGCATCGGCCCTTACACAGCGCGATGCAAAAGGTTCATTTGCATCGGACCTTTATTGGGGGCCGATGCAAAAGGTTCATTTGCATCGGCTCTTTATTGGGGGCCGATGCAAAAGGTTCATTTGCATCGGCCCTTATTAAGGACCGATGCAAATAAACGTATTATTTGCATCAGTCTTTTAAAAGGGCCGATGCAAATAATAATTGAACTATTTGCATCGGCCCCTTAAGAAGTAACGATGCAAATAACTATATTATTTGCATCGGCCGTTTATAAAAGGCGATGCAAATAGTGTTCCTATAAAATTTGGATTTTAGGGTTAATGTTCTTATTTGCAGCCGCTTCCCATCTCCCTCCTCTCCTCACAAGAACCAATCTCAACTCCATCTACATTTTCCACCTCCCACTGCCTCATTCTCTTCTCCATTCTCCTTCTCGTCTTCACTATCATGTCACTGCTGCCGGAATCTGACACAACGCTCACCTTAGCATTGCCCAGCCACTCCCGATTTTCAGAGGAGATCAGAATGAAAAAATACTACGATTCAAAGGTATATGGGTTTTGAGTTCAAAGTAGAATTGCTAAAACTGTGGAACTTAGAGCTTTACATGCTGCTTTGATTCATGGAAATAAGAACAGTCCTGCAAATCTTAATTTCTCTTCTTCTTCCCCTCTTTCTCACTTTGTTTCTCAGTTTTCTGCTCAGGATTATCCGGTCTTCACTCAGGTGAGTTTCTTTTTTTTTCTCTTTTATTCATTTGGGTTTTTTTTGTTAGTTTTTGAAGAAATTTTGGTTACTTTTTTTGTTTTATACATAATTTTTGCTTGTAGATTGAAATAAATGGAATTACAACTGTTAATTTCTCAACTATGTTGTACAGAAATTCAGAAGTTTTTTTCCCCTATGTTTCGTGTCGAGTTCAGAAACGGAAATTAGTACAGTCTGGTGCATTTCAGTAAACATTGAAAACAGAACATGTGCTCATGCGCTTCTAGTTTAGAAAACCTTTTCTTTTTTTTAGCAAACTCAGTCCAATTCTAATTCGAACTGTAATTTTAGCTATTCAACTTCCTTTTCAGCTAATTCTTTTTAATTAGTGTTCTTTCTCTTCTTATTTTGTAAGTCAGGTGGCTTGTACTAAGAAAACTGCTCGTAAATCCACTGGTGGTAAGGCTCCCAGGAAGCAGCTCACAACAAAGGTGTGTGTTAGACGCTTAATTTGAATTAGGAAGGGGAAAGTATTCGCTTATCAAATTTGTTTTTCTTTTGCTGAATTTAGAGTTTCAGAAATTATTGATTATGGTTATGTTTCAATCCATATATACTTATCTATGAATCAAAATTGCATATAGGTATATATATGTATGCTTGTCAACATTATATTTTCCTAGCATTTTAGCTAACGATTTAGCTAAAACGAGTTGTGGATATATACCAGAGAAGTAAAAGAAGGAGACAAGTAGAATAAATAAGTTAAAATTAGTCCAAACCATAGCTATAACAACTCCAGAAACCCCCAATTTGAAATGAACAACAATGAGGAAATTTAAAGGGACATGAAGAAGAACAGAGATAGCAGAAAACAATAAGTTAATGGTAATGTGATGGTTTGGGTTCTAAGATAGATACGGGAGAGGGTGAAGAAGAGAAAGAAAGAAAAGGTCTGGAATAGAAAAAAGAATAAAAGTATGAGCCACAGAAGATATTTCCTGGTCTTGACCACACCATAAAAGTATTGTTCTCATGTTTAACCATATGAAACAGATGGGTATAGAGGTAGAGAGAAGAAGAAGAACAGTTCTTTGAAGAGTTAAACCGAGGAGTTTCTTCTGTTTAGCTCTGTAAGCTTGTCCACAAATGGGTTCCATTCCTATAGCTAGACCAGAAATAATAGAGTAGCCGGTGATATCACCAAAACCGATGGAAAGAGATCCTTCGGCGAGTTCAACTTCACCAAGAAAGCCGAGAAAAAGCATGGAGATAGCTTTTGAATACAAAATAAGACCAGTGATTGTAGTTGGGCCATAGATTTTTGCTATAACTTTGATTTCTTGGAAAACCTGAATTAAAGCAAAAGAAGATGAAATTAGAGTATGAGTACCTAAGTGTTAATATATATTATTATATATATAGTACCTGAGAAGGAGTAGGCCATCTATGTAATTCCTCTTGGTCATCATGAAAACAAGAATCCATGATATTTTTGTTATTGTTATTGTTGGGACAGAAATAATGAAGATGATTTTGGGTTGCACATAACAATAATAATATATTATTGATTAATATGGAGTTGGAATTATGGAGAAGGGAAGTAGTACGTTTATATACTTTGAAATGAGTGGGTGAAAGGTACGATTTTGTTAAGTTAGAGTGTGTGATAGGTCTAAGTGAAAGTTCGGGGTGCCATGGGTAAAATTGGACGAGTTCAAGTGTGCATTTATATATTAAGCCATTAAAGATTAACTCTATGTTTGGATATATAGTAGGTTGTTGGTTGCTTAAATATAACATGAAAAGAACTTAATATGAGAAACGTGTGGTGCTGACAATAATATACAACTGGAAGAGAAGAGACTGAATTTGAACTATTATTAACATTTAACTATATAAGTGCACTTCACATTTAACTTAATATAGAAGGTGGCTCCAAATATTAAGTTATTAGTTCCTTTTCTACTCTTTTTATATCTTCATTTGCTTACTCATATCTCATAATTTACTACTTTTACTTGCTGCAGTATTCACCACCAACTACATTTGATAATGTGTTCAACAACATCTATGAATATATTGATCATATATTTAGCATTGTAAGACCCCCGAATCTACTCTATTTGGCAATTGGTCAGTTCCTCTCTGAATCCATGTATATCCCCTTTTGTTTAAAGTTTCTAACTTTTCCTACATAAATATGTAGATGGAGTTGCTCCAAGGGCCAAAATGAATCAGCAAAGATGCAGAAGGTTTCGCGGAGCTAAAGATATTGAGATTGCTGTGCATTTTTCACTCAACTCTTTATGTATTATTCTGTCACTTAAGCCAGTTTGAGAGGTCAAAAAGTCACTTTTATTATGTCACATATGTATATGAAAATTCTCCATTTAATATATATGAATCAAAGCTATTTGCTATATTATAGAGCTCCATTCAATCCAAATTATTTTTTTTTTATTTTTTTAAATGACATTTGCATCGGCCGTTTAAAAGGGTCGATGCAAATGAGTCTGCATTTGCATCGGCCCTTTAATAAATGTGATGCAAATGCTACATCATTTGCATCGACCCTTTTAAAAATGTGATGCAAATGCTACATCATTTGCATCGGCCCTTTTAAAGGACTAATGCAAATAACATGCATTTGCATCGGCCCTTTTAAAGGGCCGACGCAAATGTTGTACCATTTGCATCGGCCAACGGCCGATGCAAATGTGTTTGCATCACATTTGCATCGAGGGCTTTTGCATCGGCCAGTGGCCGATGCAAATGGCCCTAAATGGCCGATGCAAATGGCCATTTTTCCACTAGTGATAGTCAGTACGTGTATGGGTCAAAATCAAAAGATGGCTCACTACATTCTGACCAACTTCATCTATCCCAAGATCAATGCTCAATCCTCTGCATCTAACTTCGAGCAGTGCTTCATATGGCACATGCTGACCTACCAGCCACTCAACATGCCTGTATTCCTTACCGGCGGATTTAAGCGGAGATAATGACACTCAGGTTGGGGTCCCTTATTACAAAGATCCTTCAAGATCACCGAGTGAGCTTAGCAGAAGAAATTCAAGTTTGGGGTACGGAGATTTCTGCAGGTATTCTATTCGGCTTGGCTTATGACCAACCAATTGTACCAAGGAAAGGAAAAGGAGCGGCGGTTGAAGAAGCACAAGCTATGCCGACCAAGAAGGGAAAGAAGGTTGTGGAGCAACCTCGTACTGACCGCACCAGGCAAGATAAAAAGCGGAAAACTGACCAAGCCGCTAAAGACATCAATACTGCCCTGAAGAAAATTCGGATTGTATCTAGTTTGCAGAAGGCTGCTGCTGAGCAACCCAAGTGAGCAGGAAAAAGGCCCGCTGAGCCTGAGGAAGTCAAAAGTGAGGAAATTCCAGAAACACCTCTGAGGAAGAAGAAGAAAGTGTAGGGTCTAACCCCGATTGATGCCCTGCCTCTTGATTGTGTAATCTCTGGAGATTCACACTTTGTGAGAAGTCAAGAGATTGATCTTGAGAAAAAACCCTCTGAACAGGAAGAAGAATTGGGAGATTTTGGAGGACAGTTTGAAGCTAAGCAAACAGCCAATGTTCATGATGAGCAAGATAAGGATGTTGCTGGGAAAACTAAGTCAGTTGATGCTGAGCCAACTGAACTACAAGCTGACAAAACAGTAAGAGTTCAAACTGTGAGAAGCCTTAATGTTGCCCTAGAGCTTAATTCGTCATATGAGTCTTTTGACTCAATTACTGCTGACCCCTCACCTCCAACCAGAACGGTCAATTCTGACAAGCGTTTCAAACGCAAAGCTCACAAGTCCCTAGACCTATTGACCGATTCTCCACTTAGAGAACCAATTACTGACCTAACTGGACTTCAGTACGAATTCTTCTCCTCCGTCATAGAGACAACTCCAGATCAATTCACACAAAAGCAAGCCTCTGTTACTCATACTGAGGAACAAGCCAAGACTCCTAAAAATCCAATCCCTGCCGAGCAAGAGCTCGAAGTCCAAGCTGATGGAGAGCGAGAAAAGGAAAATCCTGCTCATAGCAATGCTGAGTTGCCTCCTCCTGCACCAAATCAACTTCAAAACCAATGTTGAGCAGGTCAATATCTCTACCGATCCACCTCTTCCTAATCTTGAAACACAGAATGTTGAACAGTAAGTCCCTGCTGCTGATCTGAACAAAAGTCCAACTGTTGATCATGCTGGCCCATCTAGTACTAGAAAGCAACCTACTCAAATACCGGCCGCCGAGCGAACTCCTGAGGCAACTTATGCCTACCTAAATGCTACTGAGTCTGGGCGTCGAATCATTGACTCAGCTCAATCCACTCTCCAGGATTTGAATCCCTCTCATGCCAATGCTGTTGGGTTCGTTAATGTTGAGTCAACACAACTTTCTTCTGTCACTCAGCTCCTGAATGAGATCAAGGGTCTCAAAGATCTTGTGAGTGTCATGACCACTGTTCAATCTCAACAACCCAAGCAAGACACAATAAAGAGATGGCTGAACTTCAGTTAATGATGGTAAACCACATGGATTCCCTCCAAGGACAAATCAACAATCTTTCAGTTGTGCACTCGGAATATGCAACTTCTGCTGAGTTAAATCAACACTTCACTAAGCTGAACTCTGAGCTGACCCATGCTTGTGAGTTAATTACCTCCTCTTCCCAGTGTTCCATCGAGCAAATTAGCGAAGTTGTCCGTCTACTCAACTTGAGTAAAGAAGAGATGGATACTGACGTGGTAAAAACTAATGAAATTCTGCAATACTCGCAAGCCACATTCAAACACGTCCGCTATACCAATGCTCAACGTCAGTTCTACGATTCGGCCTTGCTCAAAATTTATCATCAACCTTATGCCAGGCTGACTGACACGCTCACCTGGATTGGGAAATCACAAGAATATATTCTCAGTATGTTACTGCATCCATTCGAGCCCCCAGATCTGTTATAGACGATGGCGTTCCGATTTTCGATGATCTCAGGGAGAGCACGAAACAACTTAAGGCATACTCAGTAAAATTGACTCGTGCTGTTGTTAATGAAACCTTCGCTCCTCCTCAGCCCGATGCTGGCAAAACGAGGGAGAAAGACCAAGCGGATGGAACTCAACGAAACTTGGGGGAAGCATCCGGTAGTCAGCAACAACGAAATGCCAAAGGAAAAGGCATTGTTAACCAAGCCCAAGTCAACAGGAGGAAATAGATTAGTTAATCATAGAACTTGGCTTGTAATGTTTATTTGGCGTGTTCTATCCTTTTGTATGCTGACTATCTATCTATCCTAAAGCATCTTTTGTTTCAAACTGACTTATTTACACGGGATGCTTATTTGTGCTATATGCTGAACTATCTGAACAAACACACTAGCTCCGATACATGAATACATTTGCTCTAATACATGAATCCATACATGTAATCTCTCTGATACCTAAACTTAGCAAATAAATGTTCCAAGTATTAAACTCTTCTGAAAATTGACCTAGGCTCATCTGAATTAGATCTTGGAAGGTCTAGAATTGAACTAAGTCAGTATAGGCATGTCTTACCTTTTACTCGATTAAATCTTAAAAGGTTTAGAGTTAAGATAATGGATGCAACCCTTATGGGGGAGTAATTTCAGAGGAATGAAAGATAATTCAATCATGGGAAATTTCAAAACTGAGTTCCATAACTAAATATTTTGCCAACATCAAAATGGAGGAGTTTGTTGAAACACATTTCCACATAATTTTGATTTGACAAAATGATTTAAGTTAATCCGTGATTAAAACAATTAAATTTAAGTGCTTTGATTTAATTGTACTAATGTATTTATTCAATGTTAAGTATAAAAATATTTAAGAACAGGAATCAAATTAAGGCAGAACGAAGTCAGCATGATAAATGTAGCACGCGCTGAGTAAAGAATAACTTAGTATGAAAGAAGGAAAGTCTTCTTCAGAAGCCAAAGCTTTCAAAAAGAGCTGACCACAAAAGCTGAGTAGAAAGCATCTCAGCATGAAAGAAGAGAAGTCTTCTTCAGAACAATATCTTGCAGATCAAAGCTGACCATAGAAGCTGAGTGAAAAGCAACTCAGTATCGGAATTGGCAACAATCAAAGACAACGGCTATTAAAGTCATGCTGAATGATTTTCAGGACAGCACCAATGATCTGTTTGCTAAAAGACAAGATCCGACAGAGATCTGCGCCAATTCAGAAGCTTTGGAATTATGCATGGATACAGTTTCGAGACGCATGGGTCAACTGTTCGCTAGCTAAAAGACGAAACTTGTAAAAGAAGACAAACCTGCGAGAAGAAGACAAGCCTGGCGCCTGCCGAATTCAGATGACAGGATTGGCCTGCAAATCTGAAGCTGACCAGAACATGTCGCAAGAAAAAGCCGTTTGAATCCAACGGAAAATTTCGGATTCAAATCATTGTATTTTCAGATTTCAACTATAAAAGGACAAGTACACTTCTTGGATCCTTTGCCGAAATACAAGAGAAAGAGTATACACATACAAAGCACATCAAAACAAGAAAAAGATCTTATACCAAATTTCTATCTCTGTGTAAAAGCTAGTTTGATTTTGTAATCATCTAAAGTGTTCTTTGTCTGAAAAAGAACAAGTTTGTATCAATTGTAAAATTGAGAGAGTGGTGCTAAGTACTCGGTTTTAAGTACTCAGCGATAGAGAAATCTAGGTGTTCGGTTATAGCACTTAGTAGGAGTTGAAGAAACGAATAG